>NW_028320641.1:17500-190000 GCF_062004578.1 Staurois parvus
CCAAAAAAATCAGCCGATTCTTTGATACAAAATAACCAGTACAAGGTGAACCCCTCTATTTTTGGGGGGCCATAAGAGAAACGGTTAACCAAAAATCATCTAATTCTTTGATACAAACTAACCAGTACAAGGTGAAGCCCTCTATTTTTCGGGGGTCGTAAGAAACTGATTACCAAAAAAATCATCCGATTCTTTGATACAAAACCATTCAAATAATAAAAGTGAAACATTGTTGCAGCTAAAGCTGACCCCGGTCCATGCCGTTCTATATGTACTCGACATGTCATCTTTAGGCACGTTTCACTTTGTTGATACAAAATAACCTATAAAATGCTAAAAGTGAAACATTGTTGCAGTTAAAGCGGACGCGTTCCATGCGGTTCTATCGGCACAGCACACGTCAGCTTTTGCCGCAACAATGTTTATTTTTTTTATCATTTTATTGGTTATTTTGTATCAAAGAATCGGATGACTTCTCTCGCCGGTTTTGGTCGCAGACAACAGAGGGGGTTCACTTTGTATTAAAGCAACGCGATGACGTGTAGGGGACCTTAGCGCAGCGGCGTCATTTTCTTTGCGGCGAAGCATTATGATCCCCAATTGGCGCACATAACCGTTTGTTTACAAATGATACAAATGCTCCTTAGGAGAAAACTGTGCGTAACGCGCATTAAATCAACGCAGGAGCGTAAATGATAGGATGACGCGCAAATTGTCGCCACCCCCATAAATTATATATATTAGTACACGTGACCCCCTCTGTTTTTGGGGGGGGGCATAAGAAATTGATTACCAAAATCATCCAATTATCTATTGATACAAACTAATACAATGATAAATGTGAAACATTGTTGCGGGTAAAGCTGACCCGGTCCATGCTGTTCTATATGTACTCTGCATATCAGCTTTAGCTGCAACAACGTTTCACTTTAATACAAAATAAGCGACAGAATGCTACAAGTGAAACACTGTTGCGGTCAAAGCGGACGCGGTCCATGTGGTTCTATCTATACAGCACATGTCAGGTTTTGCCGCAACAAAGTTTATTTTGTTTATCATTTTATTGGTTATTTTGTATCAAAGAATCGGATGATTTCTCTCGCCGGTTTTGGTCGCAGACAACAGAGGGGGTTCACTTTGTATTAAAGCAACGCGATGACGTGTAGGGGACCTTAGCGCAGTGGCGGCATTTTCTTTGCAGCGATGACTTATGATCCCCAATTGGCGCACATGACTTACTTTACAAATGAAAAAAAAATGTTCCTTAGGAGAAAATGGGCCGCCGGTGCGTAATGCGCATTAAAGCAACGCAGGAGCGTAAAGGATAGGATGACGCGGAATCAGCCGCCACCCCCATATATACAGTACCCAGTGAACCCCACTATTTTTGGGGGGTCATAAGAAAAACATTTAACCAAACATCCGATTCTTTGATACAAACACAATGGTAAAAGTGAAACATTGTTGCGGGTAAAGCTGACCCGGTCCATGCTGTTCTATATCTACTCTGCATGGCAGCTTTAGCTGCAACAATGTTTCACTTTGTTGATACAAAATAACCAATAAAATGCTAAAAGTGAAACATTGTTGCGGTAAAGCGGACGCGGTTCTATCTGTACAGCACGTGTCAGCTTTTGCTGCGACAATGTTTATATTTTTTCATCATTTTATTGATTATTTTGTATCAAAGATTTGGATGATTTTCGGTAATCCGTTTCTCTCGCCGGTTTTGGTCGCAGACAACAGAGGGGGTTCACTTTGTATTAAAGCAACGCGATGACGTGTACGGGACCTTGGAGCGGCGGCGTCATTTTCTTTGCGGCGACGCATTATGATCCCCAATTGGCGCACAAGACCGTTTCTTATCAAATGATACAAATGTTCCTCAGGAGAAAATGGGCCGTCGATGCGTAACGCACATTACAGCAACGCAGGAGTGTAAATGATAGGATGACGCGGAATTTGCCGCCGCCCCCATAACGTTTTATATATATATATATACACATAGTGTACACGGTGACCCCCTCTATTTTTGGGGGCCATAAGAGAAATTGATTACCAAAATCATCCAATTATCTATTGATACAAACTAATACAAATGATAAAAGTTTAACATTGTTGCGACTAAAGCTGACCCGGTCCATGCGGTTCTATATCTACTCTGCATGGCAGCTTTAGCTGCAACAATGTTTCACTTTGTTGCTACAAAATAACCAATAAAATGCTAAAAGTGAAACATTGTTGCCGTTAAAGCGGACGCGGTCCAATCTGTACAGCACATGTCAGCTTTAGCCGCCACAATGTTTCACTTTTATCATTTTATTGGATATTTTGAAACAATAAAGGATCAGATTTTCGGTAATCAGTTTCGCTCGCCGGTTTTGGTCGCAGACAGAGGGGTTCGCTTTGTATTAAAGCAACGCGATGACGTGTAGGGGACCTTAGCGCGGCGGCGGCATTTTCTTTGCGGCGACGCATTATGATCCCCAATTGGCGCACATGACTGTTTCTTTACAAAATTATACAAATGAGCCGCCGGTGCGTAACGCGCATTACAGCAACGCAGGAGCGTAAATGATAGGATGACGCGGAATCAGCCGCCACCACCATATATACACACATACCAGGGGCGGACTGACCATTTGGAAACTCGGGGACTACCCGAGGGCCCGGGCTCAGTAGGGGGCCCCATGAGATGCCCCTGGTACCTTTTTCATAGGCTTTTTTGAGTTTGGGAAGGACACAGGGGCCCCATGATCCCCTATTGCCCGGGAGCCCCATGAGATGTCAGTCCGCCCCTGATATATACACATGGTGAACCCCTCTATTTTTGGGGGCCTTGAGAGAAACGGATTACCAAAAATCATTTGATTCTTCCCTGATACAAAATAACCACTAAAAGTGAAACATTGTTGCGGTTGAAGCGGCCGCGGTCCAATCTGTACATTACAAGTCAGCTTTAACCGCAACAATGTTTCACTTTTATGATTTTATTGGTTATTTTCTATGAAAGATTCGGATGATTTCTGGTAATCCGATTCTCTCGCCGGTTTTGGTCGCAGACAACAGAGGGGTTCACTTTGTACTGAAGTAACGCGATGACGTGAATAAACGACCTTCGCACGCCAGGCGTCCTCCAGCGCCAAAGTGCAGCGACGCATTTCGACCCCCATAAACACGCGTGCGGCAGGTTCTCAGCACATTTTATCGCCACATTTTATCCCCACTTTTTTGGGGTTTTTTCCCACCGCTATGGAATATGTGAGCGCTGCACAGACCACCACCACCAATCAGAAGTCAGGAGACCCCCCTCCTGGGAGGGGGGTGACTTACCGCAGGTAGCCTCCGCTGGGGTGCTGGTTGTAGTGTTCAGGCTGGGTGTGCCAATAGAGCATTTTCAGCAGTGCAGCCAAGAGAGGACGTAGAGATCCAGGACACCGGGCACCCCCCTCCTCCCCCACCTAGACTATGGAGATCCCTGAGCACCCTGACCTCTCCCCCCGGCACATACCCCCCCGACACCCACCCTGACTACCGGATAATAACACGGTGGCGCCCCCTACTCATACCCCCTCCTGTCACGTGAGACTCGGCCCCCCCGCGCTGCCGTCACGCGATGCGATGCCCCCTCCTGCCCCGGCTCTCCTCCGCACACTCCGACGTACCGAATGGCTGCGCCCGCTGACAGCCCGGACTTATATAACCTCTCCGCCCACTGCGCGCTCATTGGTCTGTTCTACACAACGCCCTCTCTCTGTGACCAACCTGAACCGGGGAGGAGAGGTCGGGGGGGCGGAGCCTCAGAGGTCCCGCCTCTGCGTGAGAGGTGAGTGTGTGAGAAGGATGGGGGAGGGGAGCCTGACTGACATTTACCTCAGAGAATGAGGGGAACCCGCCCACCTACCTACCTGTACTTACCTCAGGAGATGAAGGGAACCTACCCACCTACCTGTACTTACCTCAGGACAGGAGGACCTACCTACCTATATTTATCTCAGGAGAAGGGAACCTACCTGTACTTACCCCAGGAGAGGGGAACCTACCCACCTACCTGTCCTTACCTCTGAGAGTAAGGGGAACCTACCCACCTACCTGTCCTTACCTCAGAGTAAGGGGAACCTACCCACCTACCTGTCCTTAGCTCTGAGAGTGAGGGGAAGCTACCCACCTACCTGTACTTACCTCAGGAAAGGGGAACATACCTACCTGTACTTATTTAAATAGAGGGGAACTTACCTACCTATACTTACCTCAGGAGAAGGGAACTTACCCACCTACCTGTACTTACCTCAGGAGAAGGGAACTTACCCACCTACCTGTACTTACCTCAGGAGAAGGGAACTTACCCACCTACCTGTACTTACCTCAGGAGAAGGGAACTTACCCACCTACCTGTACTTACCTCAGGAGAAGGGAACTTACCCACCTACCTGTACTTGCTTCAAGGGAGAACCTACCAGCCTACCTGTACTTACTTCAGGAGGAAGAAGTGGACTTACCTGGACTTACCTCAGAGAGTGAGGCGGAACCTACCTGTCCTTTACCTCAAATGAGGAACCTGCCTGAACTTACTACAGGAGGAGGAGGGGGACCTACCTGTCACTTACCTCCCTGTCAGGAGAACCTGTCACCACCATAGAGCCAGTGTGAGGGGAATTTAGCTGTCAGTTACCTCAGAAGTATGAGGGGAACCTACCTGTAACCTCCTCCACAGAGCCAGTATGAGGGGAACCTACCTGTAACCTCCTCCACAGAGCCAGTATGAGGGGAACCTACCTGTAACCTCCTCCACAGAGCCAGTATGAGGGGAACCTACCTGTAACCTCCTCCACAGAGCCAGTATGAGGGGAACTTACCTATAACCTCCACAGAGCCAGTATGAGGGGAACCTACCTGTAACCTCCTCCACAGAGCCAGTATGAGGGGAACCTACCTGTAACCTTCTCCAGAGAGCCAGTATGAGGGGAACCTACCTGTAACCTTCTCCATAGAGCCAGTATGAGGGGAACCTACCTGTAACCTTCTCCATAGAGCCAGTATGAGGGGAACCTACCTGTAACCTTCTCCATAGAGCCAGGATGAGGGGAACCTACCTGTAACCTTCTCCATAGAGCCAGTATGAGGGGAACCTACCTGTAACCTCCTCCACAGAGCCAGTATGAGGGGAACCTACCTGTAACCTCCTCCACAGAGCCAGTATGAGGGGAACCTACCTGTAACCTCCTCCACAGAGCCAGGATGAGGGGAACCTACCTGTAACCTTCTCCATAGAGCCAGTATGAGGGGAACCTACCTGTAACCTCCTCCACAGAGCCAGTATGAGGGGAACCTACCTGTAACCTTCTCCATAGAGCCAGTATGAGGGGAACCTACCTGTAACCTCCTCCACAGAGCCAGTATGAGGGGAACCTACCTGTAACCTCCTCCACAGAGCCAGTATGAGGGGAACCTACCTGTAACCTCCTCCACAGAGCCAGTATGAGGGGAACCTACCTGTAACCTTCTCCATAGAGCCAGTATGAGGGGAACCTACCTGTAACCTCCTCCACAGAGGCAGTATGAGGGGAACCTACCTGTAACCTCCTCCACATCCCATTAACCCTTTCACAGCCCGCCTGTTTTGCATTTTTTCCACACATGTAAAAAGGCTGTTTGATCCTGTCTTCTCTGCTCCTCCCCTCTTATCTCTTGATAAGACCTATGGTGTGGAGACACTCTGCACATGCTCAGTTTGGTGTGTATTGCTAGAGAAGGTTTTTTTTTTTTTCTTTTTCTTGACAGAGTGTATGTGATCAGCACAAGGCCAATCAGCCCTGTCTTGACAGAGGTCAGGGGTTCTGCATCCTCCTAGAGCAGAAAGAAAACTCCTAATACAAGCTTTAACCAGTGCTCTGCTGGACTCTGATAGAAGTCATAAGATGCTATATACTGCTGATGAGAAATGGGATTTAGCAGTTTATATTTACTGAAATAATTTCATTTCCATGTTCTGTGCACTATGGGAGAGCGGATATAGTGAATGCGGGGTCCGGGGAGAGCGGATATAGTGAATGCGGGGTCCGGGGAGAGCGGATATAGTGAATGCGGGGTCCGGGGAGAGCGGATATAGTGAATGCGGGGTCCGGGGAGAGCGGATATAGTGAATGCGGGGTACGGGGAGAGCGGATATAGTGAATGCGGGGTCCGGGGAGAGCGGATATAGTGAATGCGGGGTCCGGGGAGAGCGGATATAGTGAATGCGGGGTCCGGGGAGAGCGGATATAAATGAGGGGTCCGGGGAGAGCGGATATAGTGAATGCGGGGTCCGGGGAGAGCGGATATAGTGAATGCGGGGTCCGGGGAGAGCGGATATAGTGAATGCAGAGTCCGGGGAGAGCGGATGTAGTGAATGCGGGGTCCGGGGAGAGCGGATATAGTGAATGCGGGGTACGGGGAGAGCGGATATAGTGAATGCGGGGTCCGGGGAGAGCGGATATAGTGAATGCGGGGTCCGAGGAGAGCGGATATAGTGAATGCAGGGTCCGGGGAGAGCGGATATAGTGAATGCAGAGTCCGGGGAGAGCGGATGTAGTGAATGCGGGGTCCGGGGAGAGCGGATATAGTGAATGCGGGGTCCTGGGAGAGCGGATATAGTGAATGCGGGGTCCAGGGAGAGCGGATATAGTGAATGCGGGGTCCGGGGAGTGCGGATATAGTGAATGCAGGGTCCGGGGAGTGCGGATATAGTGAATGCAGGGTCCGGGGAGAGCGGATATAGTGAATGCGGGGTCCGGGGAGAGCGGATATAGTGAATGCGGGGTCCGGGGAGAGCGGATATAGTGAATGCAGGGTCCGGGGATTAGTAACACTTTAATTTGTTTTTAGAATTCATTTTGTTTCGTTTTTTTTTTTGTATTCGATTCGAATTTTCCAAATTTGCTCGAATTCAATTCGACTGAATTCAGAAAATTTATATTGGCATTGGAATTCGAATCGACATTTGAATTGGAATTTATGCTATTTGAAATTTGGATTTTGGAAGCCAGTTACATTCTTTCTATCTTATTGTATTCTAATGTTTTTTCTATTCTAGTCTATTATTTTCTATTCTATGCAATTCTTTCCCATTCTATTCTTTTATTTTCTATTCTATTCTTTTCTATTCTATTCAAATTTTTTTCTATTTCAATTTTCAGAAGACGGTTATATTCTGTGTTATTCTATTCTATTATATTGGTTTTGTTTTCTATTCTATTCAAATATTTTCTATTCTATTCAAATATTTTCTATTTTTTCGTGTTCTTTTCTATAATATTCTAATCTATTCTATTCAAAATTTGTATTTAGGAGGATGGTTATATATATTTTATTCTATTCTATTGTTTTATTCTATTTTCTATTCTATTAATTTTTTTTTCTATTCTCTTGACACAACTAATCCAGGTTGAAGACAACCCCTGCCATGCTTGGAGTTCGGAATTCACTCCGTCCAGTAGAATCGTTCATATTGTACAAGCTGCTATACTCTGCTGGGATATGGATCCGCAAGAAAGGTAATGTCCCTGAACGCCATATGAAAGGAACGGCACCTTGTAAACGGTTCCCCAAGTCCTCTGGCACATTAACCCCTCCCCCTCCTGAGGATTTACCCCCCTTAATGACTACGCCTCTTTTTGCTACTCGGCGCTGCACTGATTCAACTGATAATTGCGCGGTCATGCAATGCTGCACCCAAACAAAATTTACGTCCTTTTTTTCACACAAATAGAGCTTTCTTTCGGTGGTATTTGATCACCTGTGCGCTTTTTATTTTTCACGCTATAAACAAAAAAAGGCCAAAAATTTTGAAGAAAAACAATATTTTTTACTTTCAGCTATAAAAAATATATAGTAAACTCAAAGTTGGTTATAAATTTAGGCCAAAATGTATTCTGCTCCATGTTTTTGGTAAAAAAAATCCCAATAAGTGTATATTGATTGCTTTGTGTGGAAGTTATAGCGTCTACAAACGATGGTATAGATGCTGCAATTTACGCCATTTCTCTGCTATACATCGCTGTGCTAGTTTAACGGACAATTGCGCGGTCATGCAATACGGTACATAAATGAAATTTACATCCTTTTTTTCCCCACAAATTGAGCTTTCTTTCAGTGGTATTTGATCGCCTGTGCGGTTTTTATTTTTTGCGCTATAAAAAAAAAGGCTGACAATTTTGAGGAAAAAAAAACAATATTTTGGACTTTTTGCTATAAAACATGTCCAGTAAAAAAAAATGCAAAAATCAAATTTAGTCATAAATTTCTGCCAAAATGCATTCTGGGACATGTCTTTGCTAAAAAAAAAAAAACAATACGTGTAAATTAATTGGTTTACGTGAAAGTCATAGCGTTTACAAATGGCGGGAAAGATACTGGGATTTTTAGTTTTTTTTTTATACTAATAATGGCGGCGATCAGCGAATTATGGCGGTGATCAGTGACTTATGGCAGCGACCAGCGACTTATGGCGGGACTGCGGCGGACATTCTGACATTGGGGGGTACTGACTTGGGGTCACTGACATCCCCAAAAACACTAATACAGTGATCAGTGCAAAAAAAAAAACACTGACACTGTACTAATGGCACTGGGGAGGAAGGGGTTAACTTTATTTTGCAGGGAAGGGTTATAGGAGTGAGGGGAGTGTTTTACTAGGGGGTGGGGTGTACTAAAACTCTTCTTCCTCAATCAGCTCGTCCTCAAGCTGTCAGGGAAGTGACAGACAGCACAGCTACTGCAGCTGTGCTCTCTGTCAGCAATTGCCGCCGATCGCCGGGAAACAGCCAGTAAGGACCGGCTGTGACCCAGCGACTGACATCCGTGGCGGTGATCGGCGGGACAGATAGGGTGGCGGCGCGCCTCGCGCGCGCCCCCTATCTGTTTACAAAACACACGTTTAAAACGTGGTTTTGCCTGCCCGTGCCACCCTGCTGCCGAATTTTTACAGTGGCAGGGCGGTAAGTGGTAACATTTCAGATTTACAGTGGGGGGAAATAACGATTTGGTCCCCTGCAGATTGTGTAGGTTTGCCCACTTACACAGAAATGAAGGGTCTATAATTTTTATCAAAGGTGTATTTTAAATGATAGAGACCGAATATCAACCAATGATGCCTATGACCCCAAGAACACCATCCCAACTGTGAATCATGGTGGTGGAAACTTTCTGCTTTGGGGGTGTTTTTCTGCTAAGGGGACAGGACAACTGCACCGCATCAAAGGGACGATGGACGGGGCAATGTACTTGGGTGAGAACCTTCTTCCCTCAGCCAGGGCATTGAAAATGGGTGGTGGATGGGTGTTCCAGCATGACAATGACCCAAAACACACGGCCAAGGCAACAAAGGAGCGGCTCAAGAAGAAGCACATTGAGGTCCTGGAGTTGCCTAGCCAGTCTCCAGACCTTCATCCGATTGAAAATCTGTGGAGGGACTGAACGTTCGAGTTGCCAAACATCAGCCACCAAACCTTAATGACTTGGAGAGGATCTGCCAAGAGGAGTGGGCCAAAATCCCTCCTGAGATGTGTGCCAACCTGGGGGCCAACTCCAGGAAACGTCTGACCTCTGTGATTGCCAACAAGGGATTTGCCACCAAGTACTAAGTCATGTTTTGTGAAGGGGATCAAATCCTTCTTTCCCTCATGAACATGCAGATCAGTCATCATTTGTTAGACGCATTTCTGCTGAATTTGTTGTTGTATTCTGTCTCTCGGTGTTACACCGAACATTCCATTGTTAGACCGATCATTTCTGTGTGAGGGGCGAACATTCCATTGTTAGACCGATCATTTCTGTGTGAGGGGCGAACATTCACCATCAGCAGGGGAGCAAATACACATTTCCTTCACTGTATCAAAACCATGTACATAACCATCTAACCAGGGTAGGAGTGAAAGAGCCAGGGTTTCAAGCCCAGCACCATAACTACTAGTGCAGATCAAGGGCGGACTGACAACTCATGAGGCCCCCTGGCAATAGGGGATCATGGGGCTCCTGTGTCCTTGCCCAAACTCAAAAAAACCTATGAGAAAGGTACCAGGGGCATCTCATGGGGCCCCCTACTGACCCCGGGCCCTTGGGCAGTGCCCGAATTTCCAAATGGTCAGTCCGCCCCTGGTGCAGATAGATCCTCCACCTGGGAGAATGGTCCTATGTAGTGAGGGCAGCTGAGCACTGTAGGTAGGTTGAACCCCACCATCCCTGGGCAAAACATAATAGAAACCTGAAACTGAACATAGCAGGGTACAATTTCAGGCAAAGTACTAAATGGCCATTATGGCTCCAGTACCACCAGAGCTTTTGAAAAACAGTAGCGGTAGAAAGCGGCAAAATGTTGTCACCCAGGCGGAGGTGGGCCGGGCAGCAAATAGGGACAAAAGAAAAAAAAATAGGCTGGGGACAATAAAAAAGGAGGTGGACAGCAATCTCCACCAATACCAAAAAGCCCCGCCATAATGCACCCAGGCCCACCGCCACCAAGTAGACAGGGTAGCTAAGCTGTTGGAATTTGGGGGCGGTCCACTGTTGTTTCGACGATCTGCCCAGTTCCACCGGCGTGATCAGGAATGGACTTGGTCTCTCTGGGTGCTGTAAGAGAGGTAGGGCTCCCTGGATCCTCCAATCAGGGAAGTCAAACGCCGGCAATTTCAAGGTCTCCAGAAGAGAAGACAGGTCATCTTTATTTCGCAGTATAGCCGGTTTCCCATCTTTGCTGGCGGTGAGATGAAAAGGGTAGCCCTAGCGGTAAACAATTTGTTCCTGGCGCAAAAGATCCAGCAATGGGCGTAGTGACCGTCTCGTCATGAGTATCCTCCTGGAAAAGTCCAGGAACAGGAACAACTTTGCGCCATCAAAGTCCACCTCGCCTGCATAATTGCATCCTTGACAGACTACTTATGCAGCTTACATATCGCATCTCAAAGGCCTGTTTATGTCCAATGCAGGGGCGGACTGACAACTCATGGGGCCCCCGGGCAATAGGGGATCATGGGGCCCCTGTGTCCTTGCCAACACTCAAAGCACACCCCAAAAAAGCCTATAAAAAGGTACCAGGGGCATTTCATGGGGCCCCCTACTGACCCCGGGCCCTCGGGCAGTGCCCGAGTGCTGGAATGGTCAGTCCGCCCCTGGTCCTATGGTACAGGTGCAAGGGCCTTATGTACCCAATCAAGTTCAGTTACAGGTGGTACAGCGCCCCCAAGAATTTGAACAAGCCCTGGACCGTGGGCAGCAGGTCAAGTGGGCT
Organism: Staurois parvus; assembly: GCF_062004578.1. Lineage (NCBI taxonomy): Eukaryota > Metazoa > Chordata > Amphibia > Anura > Ranidae > Staurois > Staurois parvus. The sequence goes on from NW_028320641.1 coordinate 28,764, forward strand.
CATAGCCTCCAGGAGACCTCTGCTGTATACGTTGTTACGTATTTTCTGTTCTCTTTAATTCTATTTTTTTCTATTCTACTCTATTATTTTCTATTCTATTCTATTCTTTTATTTTCTATTCCATTTTATTCTATTCTTGTTTTCGAATTTGATTTAGTTTTCAAACTCGATTTCTAATTTGATTCGATTTTCGGATGTAATTTTGTTTCATTTTTTCAGATACGTTTAAATTGATTGCTACATTTATTTCGGAAATTCGGATACATTACGGTTGCACAGATTTTTGCGGTTGCACAGATTTTTGCTGTTGCACAGATCCACAGCAGCACCACCCGCACATATGTGAACCAAGCCTAATGCAGGCCATAGATGGGTTGAAAATCGGGCGATTTGTCGGCCGAAAAAAAAATTGGCCGATTTTCGCAGCGTTAATGGGTTAATTGGTCGGCCGTTTTTCTGGATTTTGATTTTTTTTTGCTCGGTAAAGTTGAAAAAAAAGATTTTCGCGACAATGATGGGCAAATCGGCCGATTTTTTTACCGATAAAAAATCTGCGCATGAGCTGTGACCTGCAAGAAAAAGAAGAAGAAAAAAAATATAAAGAAGAAGAAGAAAAAGAAAAAGAAGGAGAAAAAAAAGAAGAAGAAAGAAGAGGAAGAGAAAGAAGAAGAGGAAGTAGAAGAGAAAGAAGAAGAAGATGAAGTAGAAGAGGAAGAAAAAGAAGAAGAAGAGGAAGAAGAAGTAGAAGAGGAAGAAGAAGTAGAAGAGGAAGAAAAAGAAGAAGCGGAAGAAGAACAAGAAGAGAAAGAAGAAGAAGAAGAGAAAGAAGAAGGGAAAGAAGAGGAAGAAGAAGAGAAAGAGGAAGAGAAAGAAGAAGAGGAAGAGAAAGAAGAAGAGGAAGAGAAAGAAGAAGAGGAAGAGAAAGAAGAAGAGGAAGTAGAAGGAGAAGAGGAAGAAGAGGAAGGAGAAGAGGAAGAAGAAGAGAAAGGAGAAGAGGAAGAAGAGAGAAGAAGAAGAAGAGAAAGAAGAAGAGAAAGAAGAAGAGGAAGAGAAAGACAAAGAAGAGGAAGAGAAAGAAGAAGACGAAGAAGAGAAAGAAGAAGAAGAAGGAGAAGAGGAAGAAGAGAAAGAAGAAGAGGAAGAAGAAGAAGAGAAAGAGGAAGAAGAAGAGAAAGAAGAAGAATTCCAGTCCGCTACAACAACAATGTATCCATTTGTATCCGAAAAAACCATCTATATCCGAAATGGATACAAATAGATACATCGTTGCAACCGCAAGACTTTTTCATGTTGAATATAATAGCGGAGCTCTCTGCAGGGACAGAAGTAATTAAATGCCGGCCGTAGACGGGAAGAAAATCGGCCGATTTTTTTTTTTACTGTTGGTAGTAAGGTCGGCCTATTAAACGTCCGATTTTTCATTTTTTTTGTTAAAATAACGGCCGGTTTTCTCCCCGTCTATGACCTGCATAAGTCCCTGGGAATAAGCAGACAAATCCCTGCGCTTCTATGTGTGGCCTCCATGTGTTCTGAACATTCCGTGACTTTGTTTTATTATCCATGTGTAGCGGAGTGAACAGTAAATATGCTGCCTATCATAAGGAGATGCTAGGGGCCCCTATGCAGCAGCCTTCGCCTCTATTCTTCGACATACCGCAAACACGGACAAATCATATGGTTTCCATAACAATCTTATGTCGCTGTGGCGTTGCTATGTTCACTACCGCTGGAAAGAACTTTAGACATCCGATGTACAAATCCATAAAGCATCGGATGGAACAGCTCGTCCATGATGCTCCTACGTCATCGAGTGACACCTGGGACATAGGCGGTTATTGTATCTTCATCGTCTCCATTTCTTTTAACCACTTGAAGGACCGGCCTTTTCTGACACTTTCTTGTTTGCGTGTAATAAATAATCAGTGTCTTCTGCTAGAAATTTACTTAGAATCCCCAAACATTACTTTTTTTTTTTAAAAAAAGCAGAGGCCTCAGAGAATAAAATGGGTGGGTGTTGCAAATCGCCGCGTTTTTTTTTAAATGCTATTGAAAAAAAAATTCCCTTGAAAGTGATTCTAAGTCTAGGTTCACACCTATGAATTTTCTGCTGCGTTTTGCGGAAACACACAGCAGTCCATTTAAGATGATTTCCTTCAAATCTCCGCGTTTTCACCCGGGGCGTTTTTTTGGAAAGGGTCAGGGATTTTTTTAAACGCAAAACATTGCATTTTTGGTTGTATAAACTTCAATGGAAACGCTTCCGAAAAGCATGTAGTGTGTTTTTTATGCGTTTTTGACGCATTTTTGATGCGTTTTGCATTTTAATCTGCCCAGCAACAAGTAAAGAAATCCGCAAAACGTGGCAAAAATGCATGTGAAAAAACGCAAAATGCACTGCAGAAATGGATCAAACGCAAACTGCATAGGTGTGAACCTAGTCTTAAGGCTTGTGTATACAGTATCTCCCAAAAGTGAGCCCCCCCTCCCCCGGACTGTATACAATGTGTATATATATACAGTATCTCCCAGAAGAGAGTCCACCCCTCCCCCGGACTGTATACAATGTGTATATATATACAGTATCTCCCAGAAGTGAGCCCCCCCTCCCCCGGACTGTATACAATGTGTATATATATACAGTATCTCCCAGAAGTGAGTCCACCCCTCCCCCGGACTGTATACAATGTGTATATATATACAGTATCTCCCAGAAGTGAGCCCCCCCTCCCCCGGACTGTATACAATGTGTATATATATACAGTATCTCCCAAAAGTGAGCCCCCCCTCCCCCGGACTGTATACAATGTGTATATATATACAGTATCTCCCAGAAGAGAGTCCACCCCTCCCCCGGACTGTATACAATGTGTATATATATACAGTATCTCCCAGAAGTGAGTCCACCCCTCCCCCGGACTGTATACAATGTGTATATATATATATATACAGTATCTCCCAGAAGAGAGTCCACCCCTCCCCCGGACTGTATACAATGTGTATATATATACAGTATCTCCCAGAAGAGAGTCCACCCCTCCCCCGGACTGTATACAATGTGTATATATATATATACAGTATCTCTCAGAAGAGAGTCCACCCCTCCCCCGGACTGTATACAATGTGTATATATATATATACAGTATCTCCCAGAAGAGAGTCCACCCCTCCCCCGGACTGTATACAATGTGTATATATATACAGTATCTCTCAGAAGAGAGTCCACCCCTCCCCCGGACTGTATACAATTTGTATATATATACAGTATCTCCCAGAAGTGAGTCCCCACCCCTCACATTTGTGTCAATCAGGGGCAGACTGACCATTAGAGCACTCGGGCACTGCCCGAGGGCCCAGGGTCAGTAGGGGGCCCCATGAAATTCCCCTGGTACCTTTTATAGGCTTTTTTGGGTGTGCGTTGAGTGTGGTCAAGGACACAGGGGCCCCATGATCCCCTATTGCCCGGGGGCCCCATGAGTCAGTCCTCCCCTGGTGTCAATATTTGATTCTATCTTTTCATGTGACAACACTGAAGAAATGACACTTTGCTACAATGTGACGTAGTCAGTGTACAGCTTGTATAACATGGAAATTTGATGTCCCCTCAAAATAACTCAACACACCGCTTCTTTAGCAAGCAGCTGGCAGGGATCTATTTTTGCTGGGGTGGATCTATTGTTGCCCTAAGGCAGGGCTGGGCAATGTGCAGCTCTCCAGCTGTTGCGGAACTACATTTCCCATAAGGCATTGCAAAGACCGACATTGCAAAACTGACAGAGGCATGATGGAACTTAGTTCTGCAACAGCTGGAGAGCCGCACATTGCCCACCCCTGCCTTAGGGCAACAATAGATCCACCCCAGCAAAAATAGACTCCTGCCAGCTACAATAGATTTCCCAGAAGCCAACATTAATAGGCCCTCCAGCAGCCAGCAGCAATAGACCCCTCCCTCAACAGTAGATCTCTTAGCTCAACAATCGACCTCCTATCAACAATAGATCCCACAACCAGCAACAATAGACCCCCCCAATGGCAATAAGCACCCAGCATCCAGGAACAATAGATCCTCCAGCACACCCTATCACCCCCTACCATTACATACATTCACTTCTGGAGGTGCTGGAACTGTGTTCCGCCGCGTTCCCTTTGAGAAAAAGCCCTGCAAACATAAATCATTCTAGCTTTGTATCAGCGTATAGGATTGACGTGTTTTGCAGAGCTTGCTTCCTCAGGATCCACACTTAAATATGAATGAAATAAGATGGCACCCATCGGTATGTCAGGGCCTGCCTTAGTCATGTAGGCTTGGTAGGTACACGTGCAAAGGAAGGCTATAAAAATGGATTGTTAAACCTGTCTTTTATTGAAGGAGAGTGATGATATGAAGTTATTTATGGTCACATTGTTGTTTGCATCCTTTTTTTTAAATCCTAATGATAACAGAAATCACCCAAATGGCCCGGATCAAAAGTTTCCCTCCCCTGGAATGTTCAACCTTAGTACAGACACACAAGGTGACACACACGGGTTACAATGGCAATTAAAGGATCATTTCTCACATCTGTAGCTTTTTAAATTGCAATTAGCATCTGTGTTTAAATATTATAGGCAAAATCATTGTGTGCGACTCATGGTACTTGTGCGAGTCATGTGATTGAGTTCGGGTTATTGCAGGTCAGCTGGATGACTCAACAGGTTGTGGCTCTATCGCCTCCTCCTGACTCTGGAGGACCATCGAACCTTCCAGAAGTCGGTGAGAAGGAAGGAGTGGAGGCCTACTCTGCAGATCCTGGACAAATGACTGACCACTGTCATTGATGGTAAAGGGGGCGATACTTAGTTGTAAGAACTAAGGGGATGTAGGCTTTTAAACAGGGGGCATGCCATTGGTGTATTTGTTACTTGCTTGTTTTGTTTTATGATTGGGCTATTCTGCTTTGACCTACAGTTACAGAATATTAATCCCATAAGAAATAAAAGAAATGGGTTTTGCCAGCTCACTTGTGTTCTCTTTAACCACCTCCCGACTGGCCGTTGTATATAAATGGCCGGACGGTGGCACTGCAGGGTCAGGTGGCCGTTTATAAACGGCCTCCCCGCACTCTGCTTGTGCGCGCTCCTCGGGAGCGCGCAGCACCGCGATCCGGTGCCCGCTGAGTACTCAGGACACAGTGAAACACCGATCGTCGGACGGGACCTCTGTATGAGGTCCCGATCATGTGATCACTGATTGGCCAATCAGTGATTACATGCAAAGTAGTAAGCAAGATGTCACTTGTGACATCATTGCTTACTACGTGTGAAATCTGTGAATGATCACAGAGGTCACATGGTACAGGGCTATTCACAACAGCCTTGTACCATGTGACAAGCTGTGACCAATCACAGCTCACTCAGTAGTTCTCAATAGTTGCAAGAATGCAGACAGAGAGAAGGAGACATGATTGCTTTTACATCCTATATGGGTGTAAAAGCAATCAGTGTAAAAAAAAAAAATCTTCATCACCCCCCACAAGTAGTACAGTGTCACCATGGTGACACTGTACTGCTAGGGTGACAGTATGTAAAGAAAAAAATAAAATAAAATAAATAATAATATAAAAAAAAAATAAAAATGTAAAAAAAAGTTTAAAAACTATAATTTTTGGTTATAAACTAATTTGGCTTATTTTTTTTTACTAAAAAGATAACGGAATAAATTTTGGCCAAGATTTATGATGAAATATTATTTATTTGCCAAATTTTATAAGAAAAACACTTTTTTTCAAAATTTTTGGACATTTTTTCATTTACATAGCAAAAAAAATAAAAATCCCAGCGGTGAATAAATACCAACAAAATAAAGCTTTATCTGTCTCAAAAAAATGGTAAAAAATTCATACGGGTACAGAGTTGCATGACCGTGCAATTGTCATTCAAAGTGTGATAGCGCTGAAAGCTGAAAATTGGCCTGGGTAGGAAGGGGGGGGGGGGGGAGTGTCTGGACAGGAAGGGGGTGAAAGTGTCCGGACTGGAAGGGGGGAAGTGTCCGGACAGGAAGGGGGGGAAAGTGTCCGGACTGGAAGGGGGTGAAAGTGTCCGGACTGGAAGGGGGGGAAAGTGTCCGGACTGGAAGGGGGTAAAAGTGTCCGGACTGGAAGGGGGGGAAAGTGTCCGGACTGGAAGGGGGTGAAAGTGTCCGGACTGGAAAGGGGTGAAAGTGTCCGGACTGGAAGGGGGGGAAAGTGTCCGGACTGGAAGGGGGTGAAAGTGTCCGGACTGGAAGGGGGGGAAAGTGTCCGGACTGGAAGGGGGGGAAAGTGCCCGGACTGGAAGGGGGGGAAAGTGTCCAGACTGGAAGGGGGTGAAAGTGTCCGGACAGGAAGGGGGGGAAAGTGTCCGGACTGGAAGGGGGTGAAAGTGTCCGGACTGGAAGGGGGGGAAAGTGTCCGGACTGGAAGGGGGTAAAAGTGTCCGGACTGGAAGGGGGGGAAAGTGTCCGGACTGGAAGGGGGTGAAAGTGTCCGGACTGGAAGGGGGTGAAAGTGTCTGGACTGGAAGGGGGGGAAAGTGTCCGGACTGGAAGGGGGTGAAAGTGTCCGGACTGGAAGGGGGTGAAAGTGTCCGGACTGGAAGGGGGTGAAAGTGTCCGGACTGGAAGGGGGGGAAAGTGTCCGGACTGGAAGGGGGTGAAAGTGTCCGGACTGGAAGGGGGTGAAAGTGTCTGGACTGGAAGGGGGGGAAAGTGTCCGGACTGGAAGGGGGTGAAAGTGTCCGGACTGGAAGGGGGTGAAAGTGTCCGGACTGGAAGGGGGTGAAAGTGTCCGGACTGGAAGGGGGGGAAAGTGTCCGGACTGGAAGGGGGTGAAAGTGTCCGGACAGGAAGGGGGGGAAAGTGTCCGGACTAGAAGGGGGTGAAAGTGTCCGGACTGGAAGGGGGGAAAGTGTCCGGACTGGAAGGGGGGGAAAGTGCCCGGACTGGAAGGGGGTGAAAGTGTCCGGACTGGAAGGGGGGGAAAGTGTCCGGACTGGAAGGGGGGGGGAAAGTGCCCGGACTGGAAGGGGGGGGACTGGAAGGGGGTGAAAGTGTCCGGACTGGAAGGGGGTGAAAGTGTCCGGACTGGAAGTGGTTAAAAATGGTACAAACTGTATATTACTAATTCTCCAATGGGAGGCAAACCTTTGAGCACAACTGTAAGGTATATGTTAGGTATTTGCAGTGCACTGCGGGGATGTTTGTAATACGTGTCCTCTGGCCTTGAGTCAGTTTTCTATTCCAGATTCCCTCGGTGTGGTTGGTAACACTGCTCAGCACTTTCTCCCCAGGGTTCATTTTACTCCGCGTGCTCTACTTGCTGAGCTAAATTCATGTAGGACACGGGAACAGTCCCAGCTCCAGGCATACAATACAGGTCTACTTTCAGCTGAGATAGATATTACATTCTGTACTGTCCGGCACTACTGCGCAGTGCACTGAAATAGGTGTAATGGTAACAAATGGGCCGGTACACACAGATTAAATCTAAACAGCAGGATTTATTTAATATGCTGAATTTACAGTAGAACTTCAGGCAAAACTTTTTGTTTTTTTTTTCATTTTGTTTAGAGTAATGCCCCTTATACATTATCAGTTTTCAACCCAGACCTGCTGCTTGGTACTACCCCCCAGCTTTCCCATAGCTGCCGGGGGGGCTCTGTGGACCCTGATGTAAGAAAGGGGGGCTTCAGGGACCCTGATGTAAGGAAGGGGGGTTCTGGGGACCCTGATGTAAGGAAGGGGGGCTCTGTGGACCCGGATGTAAACCAGGTCTTTGCCCTGATGTAACAGAGGCGTCCCTGATGTAAGTTGGGGGTTGCTTTGAGACCTTGATGTAAGAGGGGTAGCTTTGGGGACTCGGATGTAAGGGAGGTGACTCGGGGGACCCTGATGTAAGGAAAGGGGGTTCTGGGGACCCTGATGTAAGAATGGGGGGCTCTGTGGACCCGGATGTAAACCAGGTCTTTGCCCTGATGTAACAGAGGCGTCCCTGATGTAAGTTGGGGGTTGCTTTGAGACCTTGATGTAAGAGGGGTAGCTTTGGGGACTCGGATGTAAGGGAGGTGACTCAGGGGACCCTGATGTAAGGGAGGGGGGCTCTGGGGACCCAGATGTAAACCAGGTCTTTGCCCTGATGTAAGAGGAGGGTCCCTGAAAGGGAAAGAAAAGGGGCTCTGAAGACCCTGATGTAAAGGGGGTGACTTTGGTAACTCTGGTGAAACTAGGGGGAACCCTGATGTAAAGGGGGAGCTCTGGGGACCCTGAAAAAAGGAGGAAACAACCTGGGGTCCCTCATGAAAGAGAGGAAGCAGTGACTATGGGAACTCTGATGTAAGTGGGGGACTTCGGTGACCTTGATCTAAATGGAGCACTTTGGGGATCCTGATGTAAGGGGCTCTTGGGACCCTGATATAAGGGTGGACTCTGGGAACCCTTATGTTTGAGAGGTTGACCCTGGAGATCCTGGCTCAAGGTGGGTGACTCTGGTGACTCCCGTGTTAGGGGGGATTCTGGGGACCCTGATGAAAAAGGGAAGTATCTTGGCACTCTGATGTAAAGTGTGTGACTCTGGGCACCCTGATGTAAGGAAGGGGTAACTCTGGGGACCCTGATGTAAACAGGGGGACTCTGGGGACCCTGATGTAAGGCAGCCTCTGGGGACCCTGATGTAAGGAGAAGGACCTTGGGGACTCTGAGGGGGAACTTTGATGGGGAGTTTTGATGTAAGGGGTGAATATGATGTAAACAGGTGGGCTCATCTTGATGCTGCACTCTGTATAGTATGCTGTTTTGTATGTTATTTACTCCTGACCTCACAATCAAGTTGTGGGAATCCAATTGTGAGGAAGGGAACGGGACAGTCTAAATACCAGGGCAGGCTGTGGTAGAGTGAAGCAGACTCTAATATAGAAGAAACAAAGGGAGAAACACAGCGTCTCTAAGTGTAGACTGTAGTACAAGTTTAATAGTTACAAAGTAGGTAGGCAACTCACATACAGTATGAGTGATGAAAACAGGCTCATCAATTATGTGGATGATCAGTCCGCCTCATCGCCAAGGTGGTATGCCGCTGTGGGATGGTGGGAGTTGGTCAGGGTGGATGGAACAACTGGGACTTCCTCTAATCCAGTGTTTCTCAACTCCAGTCCTCATGGACCCCCAACAGGTCATGTTTTCAGGATTTCCCTCAGATGAAACAGCTGTGGTAATTACTAAGGCAGTGAAACTGATCAAATCACCTGTGCAAAATAATGGAAATCCTGAAAACATGACCTGTTGGGGGTCCATGAGGACTGGAATTGAGAAACACTGCTCTAATCTAATGGCCCGCTGTGGAGTCCTGATCGTCAGCTTCTGACGTCATCCAAACGTAACGCATTTCTGAGCATGCACAGGTCCGGCGTGGACCAGCATGCTCCTTTCTCAAGCTTGATAAAGGAATGCACTGCTCTATCCCGGACCCTGCGCATGTTGTGACACAGTAAGCAGGAGTATATTGTGGGTACAAGGACTATGGTATACAGTACGTGTGCAGTGTACACAGCGACTAGGCACTGATTATGTTTAATCATCCCCCTTTAAGTCCTTCCCACTGTTAGGCAAAATCTGATCTGACCTCTTGTAGAACTCAGCCTCACCTACTACTGACCTCTGAACTCTGCTTTACTTACTACTGGTCCCTGCTTGGAGAGTTTGGAGACTGCGGACATAGTACAGGAGATGACTGGAGACTGCGGACATAGTTCAGGAGATGACTGGAGACTGCGGACATAGTACAGGAGATGACTGGAGACTGCGGATATAATACAGGAGATGACCAGAGACTGCGGACACAGTACAGGAGAATGACCAGAGACTGCGGACATAGTACAGGAGATGACCAGAGACTGCGGACACAGTACAGGAGATGACCAGAGACTGCGGACACAGTACAGGAGATGACTGGAGACTGCGGACATAATACAGGAGATGACTGGAGACTGCGGACATAATACAGGAGATGACCAGAGACTGCAGACATAGTACAGGAGATGACCAGAGACTGCAGACATAGTACAGGAGATGACCAGAGACTGCAGACATAGTACAAGAGATGACCAGAGACTGCGGACATAGTACAGGAGATGACCAGAGACTGCAGACATAGTACAGGAGATGACCAGAGACTGCAGACATAGTACAAGAGATGACCAGAGACTGCGGACATAGTACAGGAGATGACCAGAGACTGCGGACATAGTACAGGAGATGACCAGAGACTGCAGACATAGTAGAGGAGATGACCAGAGACTGCGGACACAGTACAGGAGAGGACCAGAGACTGCGGACATAGTACAGGGGATGACCAGAGACTGCGGACATAGTACAGGAGATGACTGGAGACTGCGGACATAATACAGGAGATGACCAGAGACTGCGGACACAGTACAGGAGATGACTGGAGACTGCGGACATAATACAGGAGATGACTGGAGACTGCGGACATAATACAGGAGATGACCGTAGACTGTGGACATAGTACAGGAGATGACCAGAGACTGCAGACATAGTACAGGAGATGACCGGAGACTGGGGACATAGTACAGGAGATGACCGGAGACTGTGGACATAGTACAGGAGATGACCGGAGACTGCGGACATAGTACAGGAGATGACCGGAGACTGCGGACATAGTACAGGAGATGACCGGAGACTGCGGACATAGTACAGGAGATGACCAGAGACTGCGGACATAGTACAGGAGATGATAACAGACTGCAGACATAGTACAGGACATGACCAGAGACTGCAGACATGCTACAGGAGATGACCAGAGACTGCAGACATAGTACAGGAGATGACCAGAGACTGCAGACATAGTACAGGAGATGACCAGAGACTGCAGACATAGTACAGGAGATGACCAGAGACTGCGGACATAGTACAGGAGATGAGCAGAGACTGCGGACACAGCACAGGGAATGACCAGAGACTGCAGACATAGTACAGGAGATGACCAGAGACTGCGGACACAGCACAGGGAATGACCAGAGACTGCGGACATAGTACAGGGGATGACCAGAGACTGAGGACACAGTACAGGAGATGACCAGAGACTGCGGACACACTACAGGAGATGACCATAGACTGCGGACATACTACAGGAGATGACCAGAGACTGCGGACACAGTACAGGAGATGACCAGAGACTGCGGACACAGTACAGGAGATGGTCGGAGACTGCGGACACAGTACAGGAGATGACCATAGACTGCGGACATAGTACAGGAGATGACCAGAGACTGCGGACATAGTACAGGAGATGACCAGAGGCTGCGGACATAGTACAGGAGATGACCAGAGACTGCGGACACAGTGCAGGAGATGACCAGAGACTGCGGACATAGTACAGGAGATGACCAGAGACTGCGGACGCAGTACAGGAGATGACCAGAGACTGCGGACATAGTACAGGAGATGACCAGAGACTGCGGACGTAGTACAGGAGATGACCAGAGACTGCGGACGCAGTACAGGGGATGACCAGAGACTGCGGACGCAGTACAGGGGATGACCAGAGACTGCGGACATAGTACAGGGGATGACCAGAGACTGCGGACACAGTACAGGGGATGACCAGAGACTGCGGACACAGTACAGGAGATGACCAGAGACTGCGGACACAGTACAGCAGATGACCAGAGACTGCGGACACAGTACAGGAGATGACCAGAGACTGCGGACACAGTACAGGAGATGACCAGAGACTGCGGACACAGTACAGGAGATGACCAGAGACTGCGGACACAGTACAGGAGATGACCAGAGACTGCGGACACAGTACAGGAGATGACCGGAGACTGCGGACATAGTACAGGAGATGACCGGAGACTGCGGACATAGTACAGGAGATGACCGGAGACTGCGGACATAGTACAGGAGATGATAACAGACTGCAGACATAGTACAGGAGATGACCAGAGACTGCAGACATGCTACAGGAGATGACCAGAGACTGCAGACATAGTACAGGAGATGACCAGACACTGCAGACATAGTACAGGAGATGACCAGAGACTGCGGACATAGTACAGGAGATGACCAGAGACTGCGGACATAGTACAGGAGATGACCAGAGACTGCGGACACTGCACAGGGAATGACCAGAGACTGCAGACATAGTACAGGAGATGACCAGAGACTGCAGACATAGTACAGGAGATGACCAGAGACTGCGGACACAGTACAGGAGATGACCAGAGACTGCGGACACAGTACAGGAGATGACCAGAGACTGCGGACATAGTACAGGAGATGACCAGAGACTGGGGACACAGTACAGGAGATGACCAGAGACTGCGGACACAGTACAGGAGATGACCAGAGACTGCGGACACAGTGCAGGAGATGACCAGAGACTGCGGACATAGTACAGGAGATGACCAGAGACTGCGGACGCAGTACAGGAGATGACCAGAGACTGCGGACAGTACAGGAGATCACCAGAGACTGCGGACAGTACAGGGGATGACCAGAGACTGCGGACACAGTACAGGAGATGACCAGAGACTGCGGACGCAGTACAGGGGATGACCAGAGACTGCGGACGCAGTACAGGGGATGACCAGAGACTGCGGACATAGTACAGGGGATGACCAGAGACTGCGGACACAGTACAGGGGATGACCAGAGACTGCGGACACAGTACAGGAGATGACCAGAGACTGCGGACACAGTACAGGAGATGACCAGAGACTGCGGACACAGTACAGGAGATGACCAGAGACTGCGGACACAGTACAGGAGATGACCAGAGACTGCGGACACAGTACAGGAGATGATCAAAAACTGCCGACCTCTGGGGAGCGGAAGGGGGTTCCCCGAATTAGACAGGTACCCACTCCCACTTCCACGGAGTTGTCCTCCCTCTCTGTCTTCTGGGACACATGACAGGTCCCAGAAGACTGCTGGACCATTCACAAAGTGCAGCGCTTCTCACGCATGTGCAGTGGGCAGCCGGCAGTAAAGCCGCAAGCTGTCACAGCCGGGTGCCCACACTAAAGATGCCAGCGCCAGGGGGAGAAGATGGTGAGGACACCGCTGGACCGAGGAACAGGTAGGTCCGAGGAGCAGGTTCTGCTGCACAGAAGAGCCGAGCGGCCGGGCCGGTATTCTAACACGGAGACGGGAATACCAGGTCCATAAGACGCACAGACATTTCCCCCCATTTTTTTGGGGGAAAAATGTGCTTCTTATGGAGCGAAAAAATACGGTACTTCCTGCACTATGACACTTCTGCGCTGGATTTTTATGTCTTTTTGTTCGTCTTCATTAAATAACATGCAGCTGCATTCATGGGCAAGTAAAAAAAAACTGCTAGACAACCCTGACAGCCGCATTTTTTCTGCCCATCTGCATGAGGCCTTAGAAGTATATTGGTATCCAGATTGCTTCGATTTATATTTCAACACGATCGTGTTACAAACATGTGCGGGTGTGAAAAGGAGTTAATGGATTGTCAGCACTTCATTAGTGTAACATTGTCAGAGACATGTGTAACAAATGACAGTCTATGGATCAGTCTGGAGGGTGTGGATCCAGAGTACAGAGGAAGACAGGCTTGTGTTTATAGACTAGAGATGGTTCCTGCCAGTTTGGGGTCCTTGAATTCCATGAGTTAACCTCCCTAGCGGTCTGATTATGTCCATATTTCTGTGCTCAAAGCGGTACATTTTTTTGCATGGAAATATGTTTTTTTTTATTGTAGGTCTGTAATTCTTAGGAATAACTCACTGAAATCTGTCCGAACAAGAGTCTAGTAAACATCCCGGGTATGTTAAAATTTGAAACACGAAATCAGAAATTATAATTTAATAAATAATCATAAAAAATAATAATATAATAATAAGTTTAATTCAATAATATAATCAAACCAAAAACACTGAAATGTGAAATATAGCGCCAAGTTCGCACATCGCTGAGCTCAGTCGCAGAATCGTTTTCAGTGTCTGATGAGGAATTTCCCCCACCAATCATTATCACTCAATTCTGCAAGTGGTTCTGATTTACTATCGCTGTTCTCCAGCCGGTCTAAAACCGCGTCTGACCTAAAGGGACGCTTTTTGGACGCCATGGACGTTTCTCAGTTTCCAGGCAGAAAGAACAGTAAAAATGCAGGCAGGGCGCCGGACAAAGCACTCGGGACAAAATGTATGTGAAATGGTTTGATACAGGAATGGTTTACTATGTGATTTTAGTGTATTTAGTGAATGTCACTTTTACAACTTTCAAATTTCCCGCCAGTCCTGTCCCCCGTACGTCCTGACGTTGCAGGGGATGGAACCCAGAAGACAGATGCCGGCATCGGCCGGATGACATTGCCGGGGACACTGCAGGAGGGACATCGCGGGAGCGCAGGACAAGGTAAGTGAAGAAGAGATCCCGGAGCAGCGCCTCAGTGTATTCCCGAGTGTAGCTCGGGGTGGGTTACCGCTTGTGGTACTGAAACTTTACCCCGAGCTACACTCGGGAATACCGCCAGGGGGGTTAACACTGAGCCGCTTGTCGAAGCCGGCAAGGTCAGAGCCGTGTTGGAAATCCGACGGCTAAACCAGCTGCGATTTCCTATATGCAGCTCGTTTTGTGCTGAAACGGGGTTTGCAAGTGAATGTTAGTGAAGAGACCTACGAGCAGAGCTGTGGATAAGGGGGTACCACCAGTCCTCCTGTACAGGGCCCAGGCCAGCAGGGGGGCCCAGGCAGATGGGTAAATCATTTGTGGGCATGGCAGGGGTTGGGCAGTTACTGGAACCAATCCTCTGTATGGCTCTCTCTGCGGCAGCTGAAAGTCGGATTCTTCTCCTCTCCCTCCCTTTGGTTTCAGCTGCTGCAGACAGAGCCATACAGGGGATCGGTTCCAATAATCCCCCCCCCGCACCCATCACCCTCCCTGTGCACCATATGCTTCCCCCTGCTGCCCAGGCCCCCCTTGTGTGCCCCCAATCTTGCAGTGCTGCTTTCCTTCTCTTCTTCTCACTGGCAGCTGCAAGCTCACATTAACCCCCGGTTCACATCCATGCAGCCGCGCGGGCCGCATTGTGCACGGGCACGAGAGCCCATTCATTTGAATGGACTCCCGTGCCCGTGACACACAGGGTCCCTGCACTTCTTTGGAAAATGCAGCACGCATGGGAACCTCGGTTCCCAGTATGGTTGCATTTTCCAGTGGGGGCGGCCTGCCATTAGAACTAACGGCACCCTCCCGCGGGTCTGCATTTTTCTGTGTGGGTGGTGTGGCTGGATCCGCATTTTTCTGTGCGGGTGGTGCTGCTGGATCCGCAGCCGCACCACCTGCACAGATGTGATTCTAGGGTTAGATCCTTCAGGATGGAGAGTGGAGGAAGGCCCTTTCCTGAACGAACACAATGATCATTACTGATCACTCACTGTGTTGATTGATAACTGAAGCATAGTAAACTGTGTTTTTTTTTTTAGGGGGGAAGGGCACTGTCAGTTCGGCTGTATGGGGCCCCATGGTTTCTAACAGCAGCCATGCCTATGAGAATATATTTGCATTGATCAAATTTTATGTATATTATTTATCTATAAGAGCCTGGAGACTGCTGCTGGGTGCCGTCACTTTGGATTTGATATCGGCAGCCCCAGCAGACTCCCAGCTGTTGCTCAACTGACACTCTATAGCACGGGTGTCAGACTTGGCGGCCCCCCAGCTGTTGTGGAACTATGAGTCCCAAGAGCTGTTGCAAGGCTGACAGTTACAAGCATGACTCCCACAGGCAAAGGCATGATGGGACTTGTAGTTCCACAACAGCTGGAGGGCCGCCAGTTTGACATCCCTGGTCTATAGTATTCCCCTCCCCCATGGCTATATGACAGAAAATTGTATCAAATACTTACCGTAATTTTTCTTTCCTGGCATCAATCCATGGCAACATACTACCACATGTATGCTACCATGTTGGCGCCAGGTAAAGAGTTATAAAATATAGAGAGGTGGCCGGATTGATGGAGGAGCACAGACAATAATTAGACATTCCCAGAAGATGAGAGGGCTACGACGTGCATAGAGAGAGGGGGCTGTGCTAGAGAATTGACTCTTCCTGGAGTAGTCAAGCTTTCTACCAAATTCAGAGACACGCTGCAAATAAATGAAAAATCATTCATGGAAGGGAAAAAAAACCTGCAATTTAAAGTGTACCCTCACCTAATATTGAAAATACTGCTGATGTGCGTCTTCTCCCTTTCCTCTACCATAGTTGAAGATTCCTTTGGTGGGAGGGCCAGGTATCTTTTTCTGACAGGTGCCCACATCCGCCTAGGCAAGAATTACAGAAGTTTATCTCAACACCACAGAATTTTGGGAGACGCCCCACCCCTTCACCAGCACACAGAGGGTGATTGACAGATTCGGCTGTGCATGTTTCCCTATGAGACTGTGTAGGGGGTTTGTCCTTTCCCTCCACTCAGGCCTCAAATTACACACTGCATTGCAAAGAGCAGGAAGCGTGACGACAGATCCCCGGCCCTGCCTGTTGGAGCTGAGAAATAACTGCAACCAAAAAATCAGCGCAAACAGATTACCCAAATCCTAATGCCAAGAGACAAGGGAAAAATACATGATAAAGTCCAATATAAGTAAGTCCATATAGCACTAGGGCAAGCTCTTGAGGCTGTACCAGGCTCTGGGTTAAGACACAAAAGAACAAAAGCGCCTCTAAGTGCAGTATAAAGGACGTTTATTCAGACTGTAGATGGACTAAAGAAGCCAGCCGGCATGTGTAAGTCTCGGAAGATGGCATTGTAACGCACCCTTTAGCGCAACGTCAGCGTGATGACGTGCGACGGACCAGCATGCAATGCGATGTGTTTCGGAGCATGCGCGAGGCCAATGGAGGTCAAGCGAGCTCCCTTCTCAAGCATAGGCTGATGACTTATGCAGGCCATAGACGGGTCGAAAACCGGACGTTTTTTTAAAAAAAAAATGAAAAATCAGTCGTTTGATCGGCCGACGTTAACACCAACGGTAAAAAAATCGGCAGATTTTCGGCCCGTCTACGGCCAGCATTTTTACTTCTGTCCCTTGCAGAGAGCTCCGCTATTATATTTTACATGAAAAAGTCTTGTGGTTGCAACAATGTATCCATTTGTGTCCATTTTGGATACAGATGTTTATATTGGATACAAATAGATACATTGTGGCAACTGCAAGACTTTTCCTATAAAATATAATAGCGGACTGGAATTCTTCTTCTTTTTCTTCTCCTTTTCTTCTTCTTCTTCTTCTTTTTCTTCTTCTCTTTCTTTTGCTTCTCCTTTTCTTCTTCTTCTACTTCTTTTTCTTCTTCTCTTTCTTCTTCTTCTTTTCTTCTTCTTCTTCTTTCTCTTCTTCCTTTCTTCTTCTTCTTCTTTTTCTTCTTGCAGGTCACGGCTCATGCGCAGATTTTTTATCGGTAAAACGATCGGACGATTTGCCCATCATTGCCGCAAATTTTCCAACTTGACCAATAAAAAAATGTGCAAAAAGCCCAAAAACGGCCTACCAATTAACCCACTAACGGTGCGAAAATCAGCTGATTTTCAACCCGTCTATGGCCTGCATTACACACGCCGGCCGGCTTCTTTCGTCCATCTACAGTCTCCCCCAGCCACGGCATTCCCAGCGAGGACTTGGTCATCATTTGATACCTCATTATACCAACAAGCTTCGTCTACACTTTTACCAAGTGAGTGTTTTTACTTTGTTCCTGAATAAACTTTGTTTATATTGCACTTAGATGCGTTTTTCTTCTTTTATTTCCATCTATTTGTAACCTAAGGCCAGTCACTACAGTGGGTATATTTAAGAGTTTACAACCACTTTAGGCCCCAGCATTTCCTTTGATTCTGAGAAGAGTGGATACCTCTCAATCCTCAGATTCATTACCTAACATATTAAAAAGGTCATGATCCTGAAATAACTGGCAGGTTATGTTATATTCTGCTGGTAGGACAGCTATATACTGTATTAGACAAAAAAGTGAATAGCAATCTTTGTTTTCCGAAGTGTATTCTACGTAGGCTATTCTCCAGTGTTGATCTGTATCAGTATTCTTGGGATCATCACCTCCATACAGCCAATAGTAAAGGTTGCTCCTTCCTTTCCTATGTTCCATCTTGTTGCAGTAGATTCTGATTTTAATAGTGTAGATGAACCTCTATCTATGCAGGATATACAACATTTTGTTTCCAGGATGATAAACTTGGCTTCTTGAAGAAAGATCTAAAGCAGAACTACTTTTGGTTTTTGAGTTTTTTTAACCCGCAGTGGTGAGCAAAAACAAAACAGCAATTAATTGAACAAAAACGTGCATGTTGAAAAAAGCACTTAAAGGTGGGATTCTAGTCCACCTCCTGAGGAAGTAGGACCTTTCCCTGATCCCCCCTGGGCACAGGACTCCTGACAGGGGCACGGTACACTCATGGTCCACCTAGACCAGGGGTGTCCAAACTATGGCCCTCCAGGTGTTGAGGAACTGCAAGTCCCATGAGGCCTTGCAAGACTCTGACATCCACAGGCAAGACACCCAGAGACAGAGGCATGATGGGACTTGTAGTACTTCAACAGCTGGAGGGCCATAGTTTGCACACCCCTGACCTAGACAAAAGGACTGTCGGATCCATCTCCTCATGGTCAGCCAAAGCTGACCACTGAGTACTAGGTGAGGGGCTCTCTCGAAAAGAGAGGAGAGGAACCTAATGCACAAACATCCTTCCCCCTAGACTTCAGGGCAGGCCCAAGTGCCCACACCCTCCATCCTAGTAAGGAACACAGACAAAAGTGCGAGTGACACGCACGTGGAGAGAAAAATAAATAAGTGCCAGTGTTGGTGCATTGACTAGGCCGTGCAGCCTGGTAACAAAAATTGCCTGGTTTGGACCAAAAAGGCTTAGCCCCAGAGTTGCAGTGCAAAAAAAGTGTTGACGTAACCTTGTGCTCATTCATACAGTGGGCTTCCCAGGCCTATAGTGCTACTAAGAGCCTCCCTTGGGTGTCTAACTCCCAGGAGGCACAGACAACGCAGGTTCTCTGCCTTTCCAGCCTATGACCAGACCAGGCAGCACCGCTCCAATCAGGAGGCACTGGGCCCCTCAGAACCCCTCCATGCCAAGAAAGTACTCCCTACCCATACTTTACTTGGTAGAGGCTCATTCGGATTCCTTGCCTACCAGGAAGGCTGCTCACGACCCCCATCTTACCAGCAGAGGTACTATACAGCCAGCCATTCCTACCTAGAATCCAGAATGACAGTGGAGCTCTCTTACTGGACACTGATAGGAACAGACTTGATCTTAGCCCAAAAGTGCTACTAAGAGCACCATGGGGCAAATAACTCCCAGGAGGTACAGACACCGCAGGTTCTCCACCTTTACATCCCATCACCAGACCAGGCAGCACCTTTCCAATTAGGAGGCACTGGTCCCCTCAGAACCCCTCCATGCCAAGAAAGTACTCCCTACCCACAACGTACTTGGTAGAGGCTCATTCGGATTCCTTGCCTACCAGGAAGGCTGCTCACGACCCCCATCTTGCCAGCAGAGGTACTATACAGCCAGCCATTCCTACCTAAAATCCAGAATGACAGTGGAGCACTCTTACTGGACACTGATAGGAACAT
The DNA here is from genome assembly GCF_062004578.1 of Staurois parvus. Classification (NCBI taxonomy): domain Eukaryota; kingdom Metazoa; phylum Chordata; class Amphibia; order Anura; family Ranidae; genus Staurois; species Staurois parvus. Next base: position 48,431 of record NW_028320641.1, read on the forward strand.
ACTTGATCTTAGCCCAAAAGGCAGAGAAGCAATAAAACAGAACTACTTAGAAAGTTAAGATAGTTTCATCAAGGCTGTACATACTTTACATTTCATTTTATTTTTACAGTTTTTGTCTTGGTGAGAGAAAGAAAGAGTGGTGAAGGGACCCCCTTCATTGGTGGGCCATGGTGAAGGACAGACATTGACTCCCATACATTTCAGTGTGAAATCCCTCTTGAAACAGGCACATGGGAGGCAGCCTATTGCCTCCTATGGCATTCTCACAGCAGATCATGAGTCAGCAGCTATGCCAATGTGAGTGGAGCCTACCAGCATGGGTACAATGAATGTCTGGATGGCCTAAAGCTAGCCATACTGTTAGATTTTCAGTCAAACCTTCAGAAAAAAATCAGAAAAAATGTTTGTCAGAGCATTGAAGGTGCCATCTTTGAGTCAACCAATTTTGTTCAAAGGTTCTGAAGAATTTCGTCCAGACCTGCTATTTGAATGGATTCCCAGATATATCAAACCGTTTTCCTTTGTTGCTTATGAAATCAATGAAAGGATATTTTGCAAAGCAAAATGTATTTAACCTTCCTCTTGTGTTAGTTTCCTGTTACCATCTCTTATGTTAACGGGGAGGTTTTGACCCGTGTCTTAAATCCGCTGTAAAATACACTAAAAACAGTTATCTATCATCCAATTTGTTTCTCATATCTTGGTTACCTTGTTAGGCTTCCTTATCCATGAAAATATTGTTTTTAATAATTTTGGTGTGGGCCCCTGGGCCTTTTTTTGTCAGTATACCCCTCGATTTCAATTAAAAAACAATGTAAAATGAACCTCAAGAGAATCATATAAATAAATAAAAGGTTGTTATGTCACCTGACTATTACTGAGGGGATATAGAACACATCTCTAAAATAAATTTGTTTTGTTTATTTTTTCATTTTAATATTATTAACTATAGTAACATCTATGGTGTTACGGGTCAGTTTCGACCCATATATATAATTACTTCAAAAAGGCAAAAAAAAGTCTCTTTTTTTCAGCAATAGAACTTTAGTACAAACAAAATGAAAAACAGAACAAATTATATATATATAAATATATATATATATATATATATATATATATATATATATATATATATCATAAATATAACCAAGCAAGGTCAAACAAACAACAACCAATCAAGCAAATCAAACCAATAGAAATCAATTACTTGTTCCAACACTAATAAAAAAACAAAATCAGAGTAAAAGTCTGTGTGCAAGAACACGTATGTGTGTGCGTGTGTGCGTGTGTGCGTGTGTTTAGATGCATGTGTGGCAAAAAGTGACACTTTTAGTGTGTTCTTTGCAGAGATATTTGTTGCAGTTGAAGCACAGTACATTGGTCTTTCTGTCCTTACTGCTTGGGCAGACCTGACACCTCTTTCTTTTAGAATCAGGTGGCCTGAGTGGGGTTGTGGTTGTGGAGGATGATGTTGAGGCAGGGCTGGCTGAGGAGGATGCTGGCGTGGACAAAGTGCTAGGTGACATCTGCAGTTGTCTGGCCAAGACTGCAGCATCTGGGTCTCGGGGCACCGGTTCCCTTCGCTCAATGTGTGGCTTGACAAGGGAATTTCCCAGCTCCTCAAGAAACATTCTCCGCTTATTTTTGGTTGAGTTCCATCCTTGGTGGATGTGGGTCCACAACACAAATGCATTCTATGCAGACACATCAAGGATGTTGTAAAACACAACCAATGGCCATCTCCTGGTCATTCGCTGGCAAGTGTAGGTGGCAGTCAGCTTGTCCAGGTTGTCCACTCCTCCTTTGTTATAGTGGAGGATAATTGTGGGCTTTTTGTCACTTCCTGATGACACAGCTGCATCTTTGTGAAGAGTAGACATAAGTATCACATTCCGTTTTTTTTGGACAATATGAGACAACAGTGGTGGTGTCTGTAAAAGCAAACTTTGTGGACAGTGCAGCCCTATCCTTCACCTGCAAGATTTCAACAGGCAGCTCAGGTTTATTTTTCTTCACTGTGCCCACCATGGTAAGTTTCCTCCTGAGAAGTTCTTGTCCAAGGTCATAGCTGGTAAAAAAAATTGTCACAAGTGATATTGTGACCCTGCAGTCCAGTAGTCATATCGAGGACCACACGTTTTCCTTGGTTTTTCTCAGGGATGCCACTTGCACCTTTGCCTGTGTAAATCTGTAGATTCCAGGCATAGCTGGTTTTTGCATCACAGGCTGCCCACATTTTTATGCCGTACTTCCCTGGCTTACTGGGTATGTATTGCCGGAAGGGGCATTTTCCTCGGAAAGGGACAAGACGTTCATCCACTGTCACCTCTGGCCCAGGGTTGAACATCAGTGGAAAGAGCTGCACCCATCTCTCCCAGACATCCCTGATGGGAGCAAGCTTCTCAGATCTTGCTCTGGTATCTCTGTTGTCAAATCTGAGGACTCTTGATATCATTTGAAAGGTCTGAAGTGACATTGTTGCCCGGAAAATATTTCTGCCTGTCGATGCGTCCCAGACTATCAGTGGCCTCATTGCGGGATCTGTACACTCCAGCAAGAAGAAGAACACCAATATAGGCATCCAGGTATTCCTCATCAATGTCTTTCCACATGCTGCCATGGATTTTTTTTCTTTCAAGTTTTGTCATAGCAATGATGACTCTTTTTAGTGACAATGGCATAAATAGCTCAAAACATGTCTTGATGTCACTGACTCTCATCACAGCAAACCTTGTGATTCCAGGGGTCATCTTGATGACATTTGCAGCAGCTGCCCTGCCATGTACATCAGGAGGTACTGAGCTCCAACAGATCTTACCATTTTTGGACTTGAATATTTCAGCGGGAGCAGCTTCAGCACCGGTGGCCTCCTCATCAGACTCATCAGATGTGTCTGTGTCTTCTGGATGATACTCCACATTGTCTTCCTCCTCAGAAACCTGCTCATCCAAATCACTCTGCTCCTCTGTGTCCTCTCCCTCATTTTCACCAAAAATATTATCCAGAACTTGGCTCAATGAAAATCTTCTTCTCATTTTTGCATGCTACAGATTGGAGATGTGCCCTCTGCAAGTCACCAATTCTATACTGAACTGGCCTCACATGTCTACACATGCTCGTCTTTGTTTTGTTTTTGTGCAGGTATACTGGAAAACAAGGCAAAATGAGAATCCCCTAAAGCTCACATGATTGGGAGAGGAGCTTGCTGTCAGTGTGCTGGTTGACAGTGAACTTATGATTTCAGTTTTGGCTCTAATTATTGCTTTATAATCTTATTTTTATAACTGGGTCGAAACCGACCCTAACAACACAAAGGTCATAATTTCAACTTGAGCATTTTATAATTTAGTGAAAACTATTTTTTGTTTTTTATTTTGTTGAAATAGAGGTTCCTGACAAAGTCATAAAGCCTTGATGCAATAAACAAATTTATAAGGTTATTTTATGCATTTAAAACCTAAAAACGGGTCGGTGCCGACCCTAACTCAAGAGGAAGGTTAAATGTATGAGTTTTTGTATTGCATATTTAGTATTTATATACAGCATACTGTATACTGTCATCCACATAGTGGATCCAGCGTTGTCCTGTTGAGATCCTCTTCTCAGCAGCCACCACCGGGTCCCACACCGCCATATTTCTCTGTGGCGTCATCAGAAGGCTGCGCCAGCTTTTCTGGGTTTTGGCCGAGCCTCCTGATGATGTGCTGCTAGTCCCACCGCCTTTCCCTCTGTTAGTGAATGGGGTGATGTGAAGAGCTTCTGGTGTCTCCAGGGATATAAACGCCACATATCCCAGGAGGCACCAGGGGTGAATGATGGAGGATGGGGACAGACCAAAGATAATTCTTAGAAAAAAAAAACCACAATATATGTGCAGCGGATTGGGGGTGGAATGGAGCAGCGCCAAGTCTTTTTAAAGGATGAAGATCAGCTTTAAAGTGGTTTAAAAAGCCTAAAAAATTTATTTACTGCGTTGAGGAAAAAAACTCCCCATTCTCTGTCCTGACCACGTACCTGACCCCTGTCATCGCTCCAACACTGTCTCAGCTGCAGCACCACTCCATTCACTTCCTTCTTTCACAGGAGACTCTGAGGGACATGGAAGTCATAGGCTTCTGCTGCCGTCAGTCAAATTAAAGGGGAAATACAATATAATAATATCTGAGCACCACAAGCCAAAAACGCTATTAATTCATATTTACTGTTCAAATGAATCTCCCCCATCCATCTGTGTCTCAATGCTTTATTTTGCTGAGAAATCACTTTGAACCCCCCCCCCTAGCATTTCTAGCTGTGGCCATGCTGAGTAAGGGCAGATGATTCATGAAGCATTTGCTTCCTAGAATCCATCTGCCCTCAGCTCATGCATACAGGCAGGAGGGTGTGATTAGCTAAGAAAACCCCTCCTCACATCCTGAAGACTCCTGGGATGCATGCCATCATTTGCCTAGGCATGGAAACTAGGAAGTAGCTAAAGAAATGTAAGAAACACAGTTTGACCCCTCGCCTACCGGGCACTTATACCCCCTTCCTGCCCAGGCCAACTTTCAGCTTTCAGTGCTGTCGCATTTTGAATGACAATTGCGCGGTCATGCGACACTGCACCCATATGACATTTTTATCATTTTTTTTACACAAATAGAGCTTTCTTCTGGTGGTCTTTAATCGCCGCTGGGTGTTTTATTTTTTGTGCTATAAACAAAAAAAAGCAAAAAATTAAAAAAAAAAAGTTTTTCTTTGTTTCTATTATAAAATTTTGCAAACAGGTAATTTTTCTCCTTCACTGATGTGCGTTGATGAGTCTGCACTGATAGGCACTGATAGGCAGCACTGATGGGCACTGATAGGCAGCACTGATGGGCACTGATAGGCAGCACTGATGGGCACTGATAGGCAGCACTGAAGGGCACTGATGAGGTGGCACGGATAGGCAGCACTGATGGGCACTGATAGGCGGCACTGATGAGCTGGCACTGATGAGCTGGCACTGATGAGGCGGCACTGATGAGGCGGCACTGATGATGCTGCACTGATATGCGGCAATGACGGGCACTGATAAGCGGCACTGATATGTGGCACTGATGGGTGGCACTGACTGGCGACACTGCTGGGCACTGACTGGTGGCACTGCTGGGCGGCACTGATGGGTGGCCCTGATGGGGAGCACTGTTGGGCATTGGTGGGTGGCACTACTAGGCAATGGTGGGCACAGGTGAGTGGCACTACTAGGCACTGATGGGCACAGGTGGGTGGCACTGCCGGGCACTAATGGGCACAGGTGGGTGGCACTACTAGGCACTGATGGTAACAGGTGGGTGGCACTGCTGGGCACTAATGGGCACAGGTTCACAGGTTGGTGGAACTACTAGGCACTGATGGGCACAGGTAGGTGGCACTGATGGGCACAGGTGGGTGGCACTTCTGGGCACTAATGGGCACACGTGGGTGGCACTACTAGGCACTGCTGGGCACAAGTGGCTGGCACTGCTGGGCACTAATGGGCATAGGTGGGTGGCACTACTAGGCACTAATGGGCACAGGTGGGTGGCACTGATAGGCACTAATGGGCACAGGTAGGTGGCACTACTAGGCACTGCTGGGCACAGGTGGGTGGCACTGCTGGGCCCTTGTGCCCTGATGATCAGTGCCGATCCATCCTCTGACAATTGTTGGTTATCGGCAGTACTTTCCTCACGCTTCTTAGCTCGCTGGCTTGCTTCGGAGGCACCCAAAGGAGGTAGAAGGAGACAGTGGCGGCTGGGGAATGCCAGAAAAGGAAGTACGGAATATCTCTGTGTAAAAGCATTGCACAGAGCAGGTAAGTATAACATCTTTTTTTTTTAAACAAAGAAAAACAGAATTTAGTAGCATCTTAAGGGTTTATATTTATGCCTGAAGCTGGACCTATAGATATCCTCGGATGGTCATATCATGCCTACTCATCCCTCCATCCTCTCATGAATACGCCCAGACTTAAAGTTCCTTCCTTTTGGCACAACATCATCCCGAACAGAAAGACTCTGAGAGTGTACACAGTGCTAACAGGATCTGATAGAAATCACTTCACACCTCGTCATTGTGTGACTTCTTCCAGCACTTCACTCATCAAGAGCTGCCAGCGGCTTACCCTACCGGCTGCCGTAGCTGCAAGATATATCCATGTTGTGTGTTGATGATTGAGGCGCAATCATTACATTACACAAGCATCTTCCTCAGCCCGTCACATACATCACAAACCTACGCATTCATCATTGTGACACGGCTAGGGTTCTTACGCCGATATCTTCGTATGGCTGTCACATTCGCTTTGATAACTAGCAAATCATGGCGCGGATCTCCCTATTTGTGACGTTCTGTATAAACGTCTGGCCTGTGACTGCCGTGTATGTGATAAATGCTGCTAAACAGAAGCAGGTTGACTTGGCTCCTGTGCATGGCTCATTATCCACGGAGAAAGTTTATTTGAAGGCCACATTCACACGTGGGAATGGACGCGACACCGATTACATGCAAAAACCACAGTGATTAGCTTCGGGAGGCAGCCCTGTTGAAAACAATGGGAGGCTGCAGGTTGCTGTAGTGAATCCCGGTCGCTTGCTAGAAATTTAGGGAGGAGCCTACGTGCTGACGTCATGCCGCCGCCTCTATGGGATGGCCCGGCGGCTATCTTTGTCAGTGCTTTTTATCCATTGATGATTTTATGCTCCACGTGGTTGCTATCTTTTTAACCACTTCCCACCAGCCAGGGGCAGACTGACCATTTAGAATCTCGGGCACTGCCCGAGGGCCCGGGGTCAGTATGGGGCCCCATGAGATGCCCCTGGTACCTTTTTCATAGGCTTTTTTGAGTTTGGGCAAGGACACAGGGGCCCCATGATCCCCTATTGCCCGGGGGCCCCATGAGTTGTCAGTCTGCCCCTGCATCTGGCCCATGTATATAAACGGCCGGACGGGAGCAGTGCAGGAGCGGATGGCCGTTTATACATGTCCTCCCCGCTTCCCTGCTTCTGCACGCTCCCTGGGAGCGCGCAGCACCATGCGGTCCCGATCATGTGATCACTGATTGGCCAATCAGTGATCACATGAATAGTAGTAAGCAAGATGTCACTTCTGATATCATTGCTTACTACGTGTGAAATCTAAGAATGATCACAGAGGTCACATGGTATAGGGCCATTCGCAACAGCCTTGTACCATGTGACCAGCTGTGACCAATCACAGCTCACACAGTATTTCTCAATGGCTGCAAGAATGCAGCCAGAGAGAAGGAGAAATGATTGCTTTTACAGCCTTTATGTGTGTAAAAGCAATCAGTGTGAAAAAAAAAAGTCTTCATCACCCCCCACAAGTAGTACAGTGTCACCATGGTGAAAATGTATTCCTTTTGAGGAATTTAAAGTATGTTCTACCAAAATATGCAGAAAAATAGGGGGACCCAAAACCAGTGGCTCTCAAGAGGGTAGCTATACATATATAAATGTGTTACATTTGAGTGCATACAGTGCCTTGAAAATTTTTTTATTTCCCTTGAAATTTCCCATATTTTGTCATGTTACAACCAAAAACATAAATGTATTTTATTGGGATTTTATGTGATAGATCAACCCAAAGTGGCACATAATTGTGAAGTGGAAGGAAAATGAGAAATGGTTTTCAACATTTTTTTACAAAGAAATATCTGAAAAGTGTGGTAGCATTTGTATCCAGCCCCCTTTACTCTGATACTCCTAACTAAAATCTAGAGGAACTAATTGCCTTCAGAAGTCACCTAATTAGTAAATAGAGTCCACCTGTGTGTAATTTAATCTCAGTATAAATACATCTGTTCTGTGAAGCCCTCAGAGGTTTGTTAGAGAACATTAGTGAACAAACAGCATCATGAAGGCCAAGGAACACACCAGACAGGTCAGGGATAAAGCTGTGGAGAAGTTTAAAGCAGGGTTAGTTAAAAACATATCCCAAGCTTTGAACACATAGATCTCACAGAGCACTGTTCAATCTATCATCCGAAAATGGAAAGAGTACGGCACAACTGCCAACCTACAATCCAGGCAAGGAGAGCATTCATCAGAGAAGCAGCCAAGAGGCCCATGGGAACTCTGGGGGAGCTGCAGAGATCCACAGCTCAGGTGGGAGAATCTGTCCACAGGACAACTATTAGTCGTGCACTCCACAAATCTGGCCTTTATGGAAGAGGGGCAAGAAGAAAGCCATTGTTGGAAGAAAGCCATAAGAAGTCCTGTTTGCAGTTTGCAAGAAGCCATGTGGGGGACACAGCAAACATGTGGAAGAAGGGGCTCTGGTCAGAGGAAGTCAAAATTTAACTGTTTGGCCTAAAAGAAAAATGCTATGTGTGGGGGAAAACTAACACTGCACATCCCCCGGAACAAACCATCCCCACCGTGAAACGTGGTGGCAGCATCATGTGGTGGGGATGCTTTTCTTCAGCAGGGACAGGGAAGCTGGTCAGAGTGGATGGGAAGATGGATGGAGACAAATACAGGGCAATCTTAGAAGAAAACCTGTTAAAGTCTGCAAGAGACTTGAGAGTGTAGCGGCGGTTCCCCTTCCAGCAGGACAACGACCCGAAACATCCAGCCAGAGCTACAATGGAATGGTTTAGATCAAAGCATCTTCATGTGTTAGAATGGCCCAGTCACAGTCCAGACCCAAATCCAATGGAGAATCTGTGGCCAGACGTAAAAATTGCTGTTCCCAGATTCTCTCCATCCAATCTGACAGCTTGAGTGATTCTGCAAAGAAGAATGGGCAGAAATGTCCCTCTCTAGATGTGCAAAGCTGGGAGAGATATCCCCAAAAAGACTTGCAGCTGGAATTGCAGCCAAATGGGGTCCTACAAAGTAATGACTCCGGGGGGCCGAATACAAATGCCGCCACACTTTTCACAGATTTATTGGCCACAAATATTTGAAACCATTTCTCATTTTCCTTCCACGTCACAATTATGTGCCACTTTGTGTCGGTCTATCACATAAAATACCAATAAAATACATTGTAACATGACAACATGAGGGGGGGGATACATTGGAACATGACTTCATGGGGGGGGGGATACATTGGAACATGACATCATGGGGGGGTGGGCAATACATTGTAAGATGACAACATGGGGGACAATTCATGGGGGATGAATACTTTTTCAAGGCACTGTAAATGCATATATATATATATATATATATATATATATATATATAATTTTTTTTTTTTTTCTAATTTATGTATACAAATACAATTTAAAAAAAAACAATAAATATACACCAGCGTTTTATTTTTTTCTACATACTTAGTTTCTGCTCTGTCTTTAACATTTAATGGGCGGGCACATTGATGCTAGTAAAAATAAAATGGACCTGCAGCCATATGTTACAGCGATTGAACGCTTATGTACACCAATAAAAAATAATAATGAGAGAAGGTTTTCCATTTGGGAAAGGCGAGCTCCTATATAAGGAACACATTCTATACTGTCAGTTAACCCTTTCCGTAGTGCAATCGGGTGCTATGCCTAGAAGTTTTCCTGGGAGGTTAGCCGTCTCTCCAACGCTTCACTAGGCACGGTCATTGCAGGTTGCCATGAGACCTTTGCATCCCCTGTTTGTACAAGGTAAAGCCCTTTCTTAATTAATATTTATCTTCCAATTGGTGGTGAATAGTGGCGTCCGATGGTCACTTCCTTCTGCAAGCTCTGCTGTGTTTGAATAGTGGTTAATCTGAGATAGACTTTATGATGTGGGATTTTGTTAGATCACAGAGTGGACTCTCCATAATTGCAGGATGCTTTGGCGGTGAGGGCAGTTCTATGGATGGTGGGGACAATAGCTGAGGCTGGGTTAACTTTTTCTTTTACTGTTCTGCAAACATTTCATTGTTGTCTTTCTCAGACACTAAAGCACCTCGGTCCTAAAATCTGATATCTTTTCATTATTTTGTCTTCAAAGTGATCACAAGATAGCCGTGCAGTTGTTGTGACCTTAACAGATCAGGCCCTGCTGTCCTACATTTTTACGGGCTCCGAAAAAAGAGAAAAAAAAAAGAAAGGAAGAGGAATCCGCTCACCATCCAACAGACTACTCCATCCATGTACAGATCCCCTAATGTGTTTCACTCATTCAGGCGCCAACTCATAGGGCTCACAGGGTCATACCCTATGTTATGCTCCTGACCAAGTAAATCCCATTATGGGGTCTGCACATCAAACGACGTAGCCTGTTAGTTATTATTATTATACAGGATTTATATCGCGCCAACAGTTTGCTCAGCGCTTTACAATATAACCGGAGACAATAGAGCAACAATACAGTTCAATACAAGAGGGATTTGAGGGCCCTGCTCCTTGGAGCTTACAATCTAAGAGGGAGGGGCTAGTGGTACAAAAGGTAATAACTGTGGGAGATGGACTGGCTGGAAGAGTAGAAGATTCCATTATTATCTAAGGGCAGGATAGGCTTCCCTGAAGAGATAGGTTTTCAGAGATTGCCTAAAAGTGAGCAGAGTAAGCGATAGTCTGATAAATTGGGGTAGAGAGTTCCAGAGGATGGGGGAAGCTCTAGAGAAGTCCTGGAGATGAGCATGGGAGGAGGAGACAAGGGAGCTAGAGAGCAGGAGGTCTTGCGAGGAGAGGAGAGTATGGTTTGGGTGTTATTTAGAGATAAGTTCGATGATGTAATTTGGGGAAGAGTTATACACATGGAAGATGGAACATGTAAATGGCTTTATATGTTATTGTTAGTGTTTTGAATTTTATCCATTGGGCAATGGGAAGCCAGTGGAGGGATTGGCAGAGAGGGGTGGAGGATACTGAATAGGGGCCAGTGAAGGGATTGGCAGAGAGGGGATGGAGGACACTGAGTGGAGGCCAGTGGATGGATTGGCAGAGAGGGGTGGAGGACACTGAGTGGAGGCCAGTGGAGGGATTGGCAGAGAGGGGTGGCAGATACAGAACGGTTAGTGAGGTGGATGAGTCTGGCAGCAGCATTCATGATAGACTGAAGAAGGGATAGCCTGCGATGAGGTCGGCCAATGAGGAGGGAGTTACAATACCCAAGGTGAGAGACAACAAGGGAGTGAATAATTTGCTTAGTGGTTTCCGAGGTTAGGAACGGGCGTATCATAGAGATGTTGCGGAGGTGAAGTCTACAAGATTTGGACAGTGATTGGATTTGGGGCTGAAAGGACAGATGGGAGTCTAGGATTACACCTAGTACCCTGGCATGAGGGGAGGGACTGAGGATTGTATTATTGATCTTGATGGAGAAGTCAGGGGAGGGGGCACGGGCTGGAGGGAATAGTATGAGCTCAGTTTTGGAAAGATTGAGTTTGAGGAAGTGGAGTGACATCCATGCTGATATATCACTTAGTAGGTTAGTAATGCGAGTGGAGACTGAAGGGGTGAGGTGAGGAGGAGACTGAAGGGGTGAGGTGAGGAGGAGACTGAAGGGGTGAGGTGAGGAGGAGACTGAAGGGGTGAGGTGAGGAGGAGGCTGAAGGGGTGAGATGAGGAGGAGGCTGAAGGGGGTAGAAAGATAGATTTGTGTGTCATCAGCATAGAGATGGTACTTAAAGCCATGGGAGTTTATCAAGTGACCAAGGGAGGAGGTGTAGATGGAGAAGAGAAGAGGTCCAAGGACAGAACCTTGAGGGACCCCTACGGAAAGAGGGAGTGAAGAGGAGGAGGCAGAGTTATAGGTAACACTGAAGGAGCGCTGCAATAGGTAGAAGGAGAACCAGGAGAGAGCAGAGTTTCTGAGGCCAAGAGAGTGGAGTTTTTTGAGGAGGAGGGGATGGTCAACCGTATCAAAAGCCGCAGAGAGGTCAAGTAGTAAGAGTACGGAGTAGTGGCCATTGGTTGGGATGAGTACGGAGTAGTGACCATTGGTTGGGATGAGTATGGAGTAGTGGCCATTGGTTGGGATGAGTACGGAGTAGTGGCCATTGGTTGGGATGAGTACGGAGTAGTGGCCATTGGTTGGGATGAGTACGGAGTAGTGGCCATTGGTTGGGATGAGTACGGAGTAGTGGCCATTGGTTGGGATGAGTACGGAGTAGTGGCCATTGGTTGGGATGAGTACGGAGTAGTGGCCATTGGTTGGGATGAGTACGGAGTAGTGGCCATTGGTTGGGATGAGTACGGAGTAGTGGCCATTGGTTTTAGCAGTTAGTAGATCATTAGTGAGTTTTAGTAGGGCGTTGTCAGTGGAGTGTAGTGAGCGAAAGCCAGACTGTAAAGGGTCAAGAAGGTTGTTGTTGGTGAGGTGGGAGCTCAGGCAATTGTAGACTAAGCGTTCTAGGAGTTTAGAGGTAAATGGCAGCAGGGAGATGGGTCTTAGGTTGTTCAGGTTGGTGGGGTCCGGGAGGGCTTTTTAAGAATGGGAGTGATGTGTGCAGTTAGTTACATAGTTAGTCTGGCTGAAAAAAAGACAAAAGTCCATCTAGTTTAACCGTAAAAAAAAAAGTTATAACCCTACACCCACAGTTGATCCAGAGGAAGGCAAAAAAACCCAGCAAAGCACAATCCAATTTGCTCCTGCAGGGGAAAAGATTCTTTGCTGATCCCCCGAGAGGCAATCAGATATTCCCTGGATCAACTTCAGTTGATCGATGTTCTTTAGCCACCATTCGCACAATCCCATAGGGCAATCTTTGATCAATTTTTTTTCTTTTGTCCACGTCCAGGTAGAATAGCTACTTCTTATCAATGTTGCACACAGTGGACACAGGAACAATCAAATTTCTGGAGATGGACTTGTAACCTTGGGAATGTCCATGCTTTTCCACGATTTTTGTTCTAAAATCCTCAGAAAATTCTTTGCTGCTCTTTCTCTTCTCCTTGCTCCATGAGGCACACAGAGACACACAACAGAAAGGTTGAGTCAAATGTTTTATCTGGTTGCCGGTGTGATTTCTATATTGTCAGCACCTGGTAATTTTATTGTTAATACAGGTGCTTTTAATTACAAATGACAGGAGCATCACACACTTGGAATGCAATTATTTCTTACAATTTTGAGAAGGTGCCAATAATTTTGTCCAGTCTATATTTGGGATTTTGCATGGAATGTGTCAGATTTGGCTTTAGTTACATAGTTACATAGTTAGTCTGGCTGAAAAAAGACAAATGTCCATCCAGTTCAACCATAAAAAAAAAAAAATAATCCTACACCCACAGTTGATCCAGAGGAAGGAAAAAAAAAACAGCAAAGCACGATCCAATTTGCTCTTGCAGGGGAAAAAATTCCTTCCTGATCCCCCGAGAGGCAATCGGATATCCCCTGCATCAACTTTCCCTATAAATGTTATATCCAGTTATATTCTGTGTATCCAAGAAAGAATCCAGGACTTTCCTACAGCAATCCACTGAGCTGGCCACAACCAACTCTTGAGGGAGTCTATTCCACATTCTCACAGCTCTCACTGTGAAGAAACCTTTCCATGTTTGGAGATTACATTTCTTTTCCTCCAGACGTAAAGAGCTCCCCCTTGTCCTCTGTGATCACCTCAGGGGGAATAACTACACCGAGTTCACTATATGAACCACTGATGTATTTATACATGGAGATCATATCCCCCCTTATGTATTATACATGGAGATCATATCCCCCCCTTATGTATTATACATGGTGATCATATCCCCCCTTATGTATTATACATGGTGATCATATCCCCCTTATGTATTATACATGGAGATCATATCCCCCCTTATGTATTATACATGGAGATCATATCCCCCCCTTATGTATTATACATGGAGATCATATCCCCCCTTATGTATTATGCATGGAGATCATATCCCCCTTATGTATTATACATGGAGATCATATCCCCCCTTATGTATTATACATGGAGATCATATCCCCCCTTATGTATTATACATGGAGATCATATCCCCCCCCCTTATGTATTATACATGGAGATCATATCCCCCTTATGTATTATACATGGAGATCACATCCCCCCTTATGTATTATACATGGAGATCATATCCCCCCTTATGTATTATACATGGAGATCATATCCCCCCTTATGTATTATACATGGAGATCACATCCCCCCTTATGTATTATACATGGAGATCATATCCCCCCTTATATATTATACATGGAGACCATATCCCCCTTATGTATTATACATGGTGATCATATCCCCCCTTATGTATTATACATGGAGATCATATCCCCCCTTATGTATTATACATGGAGATCATACCCCCCTTATGTATTATACATGGACACCATATCCCCCCTTATGTATTATACATGGAGATCATATCCCCCCTTATGTATTATACATGGACACCATATCCCCCCTTATGTATTATACATGGAGATCATATCCCCCCTTATGTATTATACATGGTGATCATATCCCCCTTATGTATTATACATGGAGATCATATCCCCCCTTATGTATTATACATGGAGATCATATCCCCCCTTATGTATTATACATGGACACCATATCCCCCCTTATGTATTATACATGGAGATCATATCCCCCCTTATATATTATACATGGAGACCATATCCCCCTTATGTATTATACATGGAGATCATATCCCCCCTTATGTATTATACATGGAGATCATATCCCCCCTTATATATTATACATGGAGACCATATCCCCCTTATGTATTATACATGGAGATCATATCCCCCCTTATGTATTATACATGGAGATCATATCCCCCCTTATATATTATACATGGAGACCATATCCCCCTTATGTATTATACATGGAGATCATATCCCCCCTTATGTATTATACATGGAGATCATACCCCCCTTATGTATTATACATGGACACCATATCCCCCCTTATGTATTATACATGGAGATCATATCCCCCCTTATGTATTATACATGGACACCATATCCCCCCTTATGTATTATACATGGAGATCATATCCCCCCTTATGTATTATACATGGACACCATATCCCCCCTTATGTATTATACATGGAGATCATATCCCCCCCTTATGTATTATACATGGAGATCATATCCCCCCTTATATATTATACATGGAGACCATATCCCCCTTATGTATTATACATGGTGATCATATCCCCCCTTATGTATTATACATGGAGATCATATCCCCCCTTATGTATTATACATGGAGATCATACCCCCCTTATGTATTATACATGGACACCATATCCCCCCTTATGTATTATACATGGAGATCATATCCCCCCTTATGTATTATACATGGACACCATATCCCCCCTTATGTATTATACATGGAGATCATATCCCCCCTTATGTATTATACATGGAGATCATATCCCCCTTATGTATTATACATGGCCACCATATCCCCCCTTATGTATTATACATGGAGATCATATCCCCCCTTATGTATTATACATGGAGATCATATCCCCCCTTATGTATTATACATGGAGATCATATCCCCCCCTTATGTATTATACATGGAGATCATATCCCCCCCTTATATATTATACATGGAGATCATATCCCCCTTATGTATTATACATGGAGATCATATCCCACCTTATGTATTATACATGGAGATCATATCTCCCCCTTATGTATTATACATGGAGATCATATCCCCCTTATGTATTATACATGGAGATCATATCTCCCCTTATGTATTATACATGGTGATCATATCCCCCCCTTATGTATTACACATGGAGATCATATCCCCCCCTTATGTATTACACATGGAGATCATATCCCCCCTTATGTATTATACATGGAGATCATATCCCCCCCTTATGTATTATACATGGAGATCATATCCCCCCTTATGTATTATACATGGAGATCATATCCCCTCCTTATGTATTATACATGGAGATCATATCCCCCCTTATGTATTATACATGGAGATCATATCCCCCCTTATGTATTATACATGGAGATCATATCCCCCCTTATGTATTATACATGGAGATCATATCCCCCTTATGTATTATACATGGAGATCATATCCCCCCTTATGTATTATACATGGACACCATATCCCCCCTTTATTATACATGGTTGAGCACAACCTCTCCAGCAGGCTGGGGTAGACCTCGAGGACAGGAGTTCTGTACCACCTAGAAATACATATTATAACATGATCCTTCTGTTTTTGTACTTATGGAGGTGGAGTGGGTGAGAGTACAAATTTCTATTCCATAATGGGATTTCTTCATTGAATTCCTTCTCCCACTCTCTCCAGAAGGACGACGTGACTTGTCCTATATGAATACAGTCTTCTTAGAAATTTTGAGGAAGCATCTCAATAAAGCAGTCAAAGGCAGTGAACCTGGAAGAATGTGGCAGAACATGTTTTCTCTGGATTCCTTGTGATGCTGACCTTTTGGAAATTTAGCATTTTCAGGCTCATTTTAAGAATAAAACCACCGATAAAAGGAAAGGCAGACTCTAGGCAGAGTTTGAGAGGAAGGACAGAAAATAGCAGGAAATGTGAAAAGTAAAAGCATATTACCTCCAGCCTTTCCACACAAAGAAGCAACCAGTTCCACAAGCCAAGTCTTGCACTTAAAGGGACATACTTCTGCTAAAGCCTGCACCCGCCCCTCCTCAGTTTGAATAACCACCATACCCTTTTTGACGCATTCGAAGTAAACCCCAAGATTGTTGTCTTTATTAAAGGGGAACTCTGATTGATATGTCATCATTATTTATTATTTATTTCAGGTACTTATATAGCGTTGTCAATTTACGCAGCACTTTACATATATATTGTACATTCACATCAGTCCCCGCCCCCGAGGGGCGTACAATCTAAGGTCCCTAACTCACATTCATACTTACACATATTAGGGACAATATAGACAGGAGCCAATTCACCTCCCAGCATGTCTTTGGCGTGTGGGAGGAAAGCGGAGTACCTGGAGGAAACCCACGCAGGCACAGGGAGAACATGCAAATTCCAGGCAGGAGGTGCCGTGGCTGGGATTCAAACCAATGACCCGAGTACTGCCAGGCGGAAGTGCTAACCATTTAGCCACTTTGCTGCCCATCATCATCTTTTTAGGCACAGAAACTCAGTACACAAGAAGATAATAAAGGAATCAATGTTCCCTTATTGACATCGCATCACCTCTAAAATGTATCTCATATAGTTTTGTTGCACAATTAGCCCACAGCTACTATCCCATAACCAGGGGCGGACTGACAACTCATGGGGCCCCCGGGCAATAGGGGATCATGGGGCCCCTGTGTCCTTGCCCACACTCAAAAAAGCCTATGAAAAAGGTACCAGGGGCATCTCATGGGGCCCCCTACTGACTCCGGGCCCTCGGGCAGTGCCCGAGTTTCCAAATGATCAGTCCGCCCCTGCCCATAACCCACCAACCACAAGGATTGATTACAAAGAATAGTTGCAGTATAGATGGTACCGACCAGGGGCGGACTGACCATTTGGAAACTCGGGCACTGCCCGAGGGCCCGGAGTCAGTAGGGGGCCCCATGAGATGCCCCTGGTACCTTTTTCATAGGCTTTTTTGAGTTTGGGCAAGGACACAGGGGCCTCATGATCACCTATTGCCCGGGGGCCCCATGAGTTGTCAGTCCGCCCCTGGTACCGACAAAGTATTCCTTCAAAGAGGTAGGGGATATTCAAGCTGTGCAGGCAGCGCCCAACATGTTTCACGCCTCAGGGGCTAGCAATGTATCTAAGGATGATGAATAGACTTAGACAATATAGATATATATAAAATTACAAAACAGCATCATGTACAAAATATTAGTCATCACTTATGAAGTTAACCAGTGTGCATCGTGCAATGATCAACTCCCCCCGGGGCACGAGCGGCAGGTCCCTCAGGCCACACGCAGGTAGAGCAACCCCCAGTAGTCAGGTATGGGGGTGCAAAAACCAGGCTTAAAGCGGAGTTTCACTCACTCTGTGAGCACCCGGTTGTGCTGCTTGCGGCTTCACAGCCGGGTGCCCGCTGCGCATGCACGAGTAGCCCGAGTAGCGCTGCGCTTCATGAATGGTCCTGTAGTCTTCTGGGACCTGTCACGTGTCCCAAAAGACTACAGGGACTGAGGACAACTTCCGCTTCCGATCGCCTAGGCCAGTGGTCGGCAAGCCGCGGCTCGCGAGCCACATGCGGCTCTTTACACACTTCAATGCGGCTCTTCTGTGTGCCGGTCGCCCGCTCCCCTCCCTCCTCTCGGGCGGCCGCCCCAAAAGTCAGGACTCTGCAGCTAGCCCAGCAATGGGCAAACTACGGCCCGGCGGACCTTTTAATCCGGCCCGCGGAGCGTGGCAAACATTGGCTGTCAGGATGTAGGCGGGGCAGCGTGACAAACTCCTCTCCTCTCACAGTCCGCCCTGAAGACCGGAACGGCGCGGGAACACGGCGAGAGGAACGCGCGGAGCAAAGGTAAGTGAATTGACACAATATGGGGAATGAATTACTATATGGGGGATGAATTACTATATGGGGGATGCATTACTATATGGGGGATGAATTACTATGGGGGATGAATTACTATATGGGGGATGAATTACTATGGGGGATGAATTACTATGGGGGATGAATTGCTATAGGGGGATGAATTACTATATGGGGGATGAATTACTATATGGGGGTTGAATTACTATATGGGGGATGAATTACTATAGGGGGGATGAATTACTATATGGGGGATGAATTACTATATGGGGGATGAATTACTATAGGGGGGATGAATTACTATGGGGGATGAATTACTATATGGGGGATGAATTACTATGGGGGATGAATTACTATATGGGGGATTAATTACTATGGGGGATGAATTATTATATGGGGGATGAATTACTATGGGGGATGAATTACTATGGGGAATGAATTACTATATGGGGGATGAATTACTATGGGGGATGAATTACTATATGGGGGATGTATTACTATGGGGGATGAATTACTATGGGGGATTAATTACTATGGGGGATGAATTACTATATGGGGGATGAATTACTATGGGGGATGAATTACTATGGGGGATGAATTACTATATGGGGGATGAATTACTATGGGGGATGAATTACTATATGGGGGATGAATTACTATGGGGGATGAATTACTATATGGGGGATGAATTACTATGGGGGATGAATTACTATATGGGGGGTGAATTACTATATGGGGGATGAATTACTATGGGGGATGAATTACTATATGGGGGATGAATTACTATGGGGGATGAATTACTATATGGGGGATTAATTACTATGGGGGATGAATTACTATATGGGGGATGAATTACTATATGGGGGATGAATTACTATGGGGGATGAATTACTATATGGGGGATGAATTACTATATGGGGGATGAATTACTATGGGGGATGAATTACTATATGGGGGATGAATTACTATATGGGGGATGAATTACTATGGGGGATGAATTACTATATGGGGGATGAATTACTATATGGGGGATGAATTACTATATGGGGGATGAATTACTGTATGGGGGATGAATTACTATGGGGGATGAATTACTATATGGGGGATGTATTTTCAGTTTTAAAAATGTGGCTCTCAAAATAAATTTCAATCGTGGTTTTGGCGAGATTTGGCTCAGTTGAAAAAAAAGGTTGCCCACCACTGGCCTAGGCGATTGGACCGGAAGTGGGAGCGGGTACCTGTCAAATTCAGGTACCCGCTCCCCCCACCCCCCAAAGGTGCCAATCCTTAATGGGGAGCGGGGGAGCAGTCCTTAAAGCGGAACTTCCCCTTTTGGGTGGAGCTCCGCTTTAAGGCAGGCGAAGGACCCACGAGGTAAGCAGAGTTTGTCATTAGAATGTGTAATCGGTTTAAAATGTACCATGTGAATATGGATCGCATTTTTCACAGACCATAACGAGTCTGCAGAATGGTTGAATTTTTCTGAATTTTTCTATTTGTGTTTTTAGAACTCCACATTCAATAGCTGAAAATATAAGGCTGTCCCTAAGATCCATGCATGGAAGAACGAATGTGACTGGCCTTTCAGTAAAACGATTTCAATGCAGGCTGCTTTTATAGCTACATAGTTAGTCTGGCTGAAAAAAGACAAAAGTCCATCCAGTTCAACCATTAAAAAAAAAAAGTTATAATCCTACACCCACAGTTGATCCAGAGGAAGGCAAAAAAAAAACCCCAGCAAAGCACGATTCCCGCCGGTTCCGGCCCCCGTACGTCCCGACGCTTGCAGGGAGCAGAACATGGAAGCCGGATGCTGGCATCGGCCGGAGGAGATGGCCGGGGACGTTACAGGGGGGACATCTCGGGAGCGCAGGACAAGGTAAGTGCTGCAGGGAATCCCTGAGCAACACTGCAGTGTATTCCCGAGTGTAGCTCGGGGGGGGGTTACCGCTTGTGGTGCTGAAACTTTACCCCGAGCTACAGTCGGGAATACCGCTAGGGGGGGTTAAGTTGTAAATAATCTCTATGGTCGGTGCAAAGAATGAGGCTATGTTTACACTAGCTTTGTCAGCAGGCGTTAGACAGGCGTTTGGGAAGCATTTTTAACGCTTCCCAATTCTGCACATGGCAGCACACAGCGCTGTTCACACTGAAGTGTTAGCGTAGCGGCGCGCCACGGCAAAACTGATGGCTCACGTTGAGTCAGGAGGAGTTGAAGCCTCCCATTAAAATCTATGGTACTGCTCCTCAGACGCCTGCTAGGAGTTTGCGAGGCGTTTGTGGAGCATTAATACCATTTTACTTCATTATAGGCGTTTGTGGTGCGGTTTTAACGCTTGGCAAACGCCTATGAAAATTCTGCACATGGCAGCACACAGTGTTGTTCACACTGAAGTGTTAGCGTCGCATTGCGTCACTGCAAACTGACGCCTCATGTTGAGTCAGGAGGAGTTGAAGCCTCCCATTAAAGTCTATGGTGCCGCTCCTGAAACGCCTGGAAGGCATTTGCGGAGCGTTAATAC
Source organism: Staurois parvus (assembly GCF_062004578.1). Lineage (NCBI taxonomy): Eukaryota > Metazoa > Chordata > Amphibia > Anura > Ranidae > Staurois > Staurois parvus. The sequence continues at coordinate 69,359 of NW_028320641.1, forward strand.
CATTTAACCACCTCCCGTCCGGCCATTGTATATAAACGGCCAGACGGTGGCAGTGCAGGGTTGGATGGCCATTTATGAACGGCCTCCCCACCCCCTGCTTGTGCGCTCTTCCTGAGAGCGTGCAGCACCGCGATCCAGTGCCCGCTGTGTCCTCCGGACACAGTGGAACACCGATCGTCGTACAGGACCTCTGTGTGAGGTCCCGATCATGTGATCACTGATTGGCCAATCAGTGATCACATGAATAGTAGTAAGCAAAATGTCACTTCTGACATCATTGCTTACTAAGTGTGAAATCTGTGAATGATCACAGAGGTCACATGGTACAGGGCTATTCACAACAGCCTTGTACCATGTGACAAGCTGTGACCAATCACAGCTCACACAGGATTTCTCAATAGCTGCAACCTCCAACACTTACCTTGTCCTGCGCTCCCGCGATGTCCCCCCTGCAGTGTCCCCGGCCATCTCCTACAGCCGATGCCGGCATATGTCTTCTGGGTTCTGTTCCCTTCGAGCATCAGGACGTACGGGGGACGGAACTGGCGGAAATTCAAACATTTTAAAAAATGACATTAACTGAATTCACTAAAATCACATAGTATAACATTCCTGTATCAAACCATTTCACATACATTTTGTCCCGAGTGCTTTGTCCGGCGCCCTGCCTGCATTTTTACCGCCCTTTCTGCCTGGAAACTGAGAAACGTCCATGGCATCCAAAAAGCGTCCCTTTAGGTCAGACGCGGTTTTAGACCGGCTAGAGAACAGCGATAGTAAATCAGAACCACTTGCAGAATTGAGTGATAATGATTGGTGGGGGAAATTCCTCATCAGACACTGAAAACGATTCTGCGACTTTGCTCAGCGATGGGCCAACTTGGCGCTATATTTCACATTTCAGTGTTTTTGGTTTGATTATATTATTGAATTACATTTATTATTATTATGTTATTATTTTTTATGATTATTTATTATATTATAATTTATGATTTCGTGTTTCAAATTTTATCCTCCCCGGGATGTTTACTAGACTCTTGTTCAGACAGATTTCAGTGAGTTATTCCTAAGAATTACAGGCCTACAATAAAAAAACAACATATTTCCATGCAAAAAAAATGTACCGCTTTGAGCACAAAAATACTGACATACCGCTAGGGAGGTTAATCCATCCCGGAGGTCAGAAAAAAGTAAAAAAAAATTATTTTATCTGTTCAAAACTCTTTTTTAAGTGCACTTTAAAGGCATAGTACCGTACAGGGATATGATTAAAAAAAAAAATTGTAAATGCATTGAAAACCAATTAATCCATTCCGGAGGTAAAAAAAAAAAAGTAAAAAAAAATCTTATCTGTTCAAAACTCTTTATAAAGTGCACTTTAAAGGCATAAATACTGCACAGGGGTCATGATTAAAAAAAATGACAGGGACAAGATTAAAAAAAAATTGTAAATGCATTGAACACCAATTCTTCCGTTCCGGAGGTAAAAAAAAAAGTCTATCTGTTCAAAACTCTTTAAGTGCACTTTAACCTCCTCGGCGGTATGATTCTTTCCGATTTTTTGTGCTCAAAGCGGTACATTTTTTTGCATGGAAATATGTAGTTTTTTATTGTAGGCCTGTAATTTTTAGGAATAACTCACTGAAATCTGTCAGAACAAGAGTCTAGTAAACATCCCGGCGAGGATAAAACTTGAAACACGAAATCATAAATTATAATTTAAAAAAAAATAATAAAAAAAAATAATAAAATAATAATAATAAATTTAAATCAATAATATAATAAAACCAAAAACACTGAAATTTGAAATACAGAGGCAAATTCGTACATCGCTGAGCTCAGTCGCAAAATCGTTTTCAGTGTCTGATGAGGAATTTCCCCCACCAATCATTATCACTCAATTCTGCAAGTGGTTCTGATTTACTATCGCTGTTCTAAAACCGCTTTTGATGTAAAGGGACGCTTTTTGGACGCCATGGACGTTTCTCAGTTTCCAGGCAGAAAGAACAGTAAAAATGCAGGCAGGGCGCCGGACAAAGCACTCGGGACAACATGTATGTGAAATGCATTGAAACAGCAATGACAGCAAAAATGACATTTTTTTAAAATTTCAATTTTCCTGCCGGTTCTGGCGCCCTTACGTCCCGACGTCACAGGGAGCGGAACACGGAAGCCGGATGCCGGCATCGGCCGGAGGAGATGGCCGGGGACGCTGCAGGGGGGACATCGCGGGAGCGAAGGACAAGGTAAGTGCTGCAGGGACCCCCTGAGCAATGCCGCATGGTAAGCCCGAGTGTAGCTCGGGGTTCACCGCTCTTGGTATTGAAATTTTACCCCGAGCTACACTCGGGAAAACCGCTGAGGAGGTTAAAGGCATAAATACTGTACAGGGGTCATGATTAAAAAAAATGACAGGGACATGATTAATAAAAAAATTGTAAATGCATTGAAAACCAATTAATCCTTTCCAGAGGTAAAAAAAAGTCTTATCTGTTCAAAACTCTTTATCAAGTGCCCTTTAACCCCTTCCCGCCGGCGCCCCCAGGCCCTTTAAGAGTTTCAGACACCGGGAGGCAGGGCGGGTGGGGCATGGTTTCGGGATCATGTGACCGCCGTGATGCGTCACGGCGGTCACATGATCGGGAAAGGTCCCGATCGAAAGAGCGGACCGGGACCTTTCCGTGAGTACCGCACATGTGTGCTGGGAGCGCGCAGGACACGCGCTCTCAGCACATACGTTTTTTTGTTACATGAACGCAAATGTGCGGCCGCTCGGCGTCTAGGCCCAGACGCCGGGAGGCCGCACATTTGTGTGCGGCCGGCGTAAAGGGGTTAAAGGCATAAATACTGTACAGGGACATGATTAAAAAACAATTCGTAAATGCACTGAAAACCAATTAATCCGTTCGCTTTGTGGAAAAAAATCATAAACCGAGGCGTTATTTTCAATGGATTTTCATTCGTAAACCGAAAATTTCGTTAACCGAGGCGTTCGTAAACCGAGGTCCGCCTGTACACCTTTCTTGTTGTTCTCTGAGATCACTGCTTCTGATACAATGGTTTTCTATGTCTTGTTACAATGTATCAGTAGGCGCATCCTCAGGATTCAAGAGTGCTGATTAGGACGGGTGTTCTTTATTAACGAATACCTATATAAGATGGCACTTTTGTTGTTTTATGACCAAGCACGAGAACGTGCGAAACGCGTTAGCAGGTCCTGTATTCATGTCCTGGTGTTTTGTGTGTCCTATGGATCAATAAATACCCACTATATTCATCTATCCTCCGATGTGCGGCTGACCCTTCTTCCTATTGCATCGTGTGTGGTGGCGAGCCAGAGCCTGTACCTGTTATGGATTGATCTGGATTGTTTACCTGAGCGGTATACCCAGGGGCGGACTGACCATTTGGAAACCCACGCAGGCACAGGAAGAACATGCAAACTCCAGGCAGGTGGTGCAGTGGTTGGGATTCGAACCAACAACCCTAGTACTGCCAAGCAGGCGTACTAACCAGGGGCGGACTGACCATTTGGAAACTCGGTCAGTAGGGGGCCCCATGAGATGCCCCTGGTACCTTTTTCATAGGCTTTTTAGAGTTTGGCCAAGGACACAGGGGCCCCATGATCCCTTATTGCCCGGGCGCCCCATGAGTTGTCAGTCCGCCCCTGGGTATACCTTTGTTTTTTGGATTCACCACTGAAGGTAACCATTGTATTTAGCGAGAGGCGCTTTGATTGGCATTCAGGGCGCTTTAAAAAAGCGTATCCAATGTCACATTTTGAAGCCCTTATTGTACCGTTCTGTGTTATACCGGGCAACGTATTGGTGTCATCAGCTACCACTGGACTGCAGCACATCTTGTTCTGATTGCAAAATATTTATTTAAAAAAACAAAAAAACAATTCAACTGAAAAATTAATAATTTAAAAAAAAATCTTGCACCAGAATATTGCTCCTATTCATTTTTTTTTTTTAAGCTGAATGCAGCTTGTCAGCCTTTTGAGGTCATCAAGTACCCCCGCCGCTGTGTCAAGATAAGAGATTCTGCGAACTGCAATCAAAACAAAATGTAGCTGAAGCAAAACATTAGTAGAGTAATGCGGGCCTATTTATAATGGCCGGGAACATGTAGACTGGCTGCAATAGCTGCTCTTTACTTACGAAATGAGACAATAGGTCTACCTTCTCTTGTATGAATGCCGCCTGTACTGAAGGCAGAGATTCCAGAGATAAGTCCTCAGTGGATTGGTGTCTGTTCTCTGCTTCTTTATCATTGGTATTCTTGAGTTGATTTTATACCTTTGGAATGCAGCTTCAAATTCTGCTCTTCTGGATGGACTTGTAGCAGTGCTGATACAGTGTACACATACCCCTATTCATACCCCTGGGGACGGTGTGCCGCCGAGATCTGCAAATGCAAAAAAATGCAAAAGAACGTCTGGATTCTTTGTACAAAGGAAAGGTTAAGCACACCTTGTATTGTATTCCAGGCTGTTTATTCAAATACGCCTTCCACTTTATCTGTTACATGTGAATTGATGCATTGATTCCTCTTATCCCACAGTCAACAAGTGATTAAACGGAGATGGAGAGGGTCTCCAGTTGGTGACAAGAATTATTAGAGGCTTGTAGCGAAGAAGGACCTGATCACAGCAGGCTGGAGAAGATGAATCGTTGGCTTTTGTCAAGTTTTCATCAGGTTTTCCACTATTTCTGAAGCATTTTCTATTTTCATTACGCACAAAAAAAAGACTTGTTCCAACCAGAGGCGTCCCTAGGGTTGGTGTCACCCGGTGCGGTAGCACGTGGTGTCACCCCTCCATAGAGGAAGGAGCAGTGCTGGTGTAGCGGTAAAATGAGTATCCCTTGAAGATATGTATCCCCCAGGGGTGGACTGACCATTCGAGCACTCGGGCACTGCCCGAGTGCCCGGGGTCAGTAGGGGGCCCCATGAAATGCCCCTGGTACCTTTTATAGGCTTTTTTGAATGTGCTTTGAGTGTGGGCAAGGACACAGGGGCCCCATGATCCCCTATTGCCCAGGGGCTTCATGAGTTGTCAGTCCATTCCTGGTATCCCCTGAAACAACAGTTTCAGGATGAAGAAGCCGATCTCTGACTTTAGCACAGAGCCGGCGATTGGCTTCTTCGGCCTGAAACCGGCACATGCGCAGTTGCTTCAGGGGATACTCATTTTACTGCTACAGCTGTCACTGTGCAGGAATCCTGCTCCTGCACCCCTGTGATGGTGTCATCCAGGGGCGGATTGACAACTCATGGGGCACCTGGGCAATAGGAGATCATGGGGCCCCTGTGTCCTTGCCCAAACTCAAAAAAACCTATGAAAAAGGTACCAGGGAGATCTCATGGGGCCCCCTACTGACCCCGGGCCCTCGGGCAGTGCCTGAGTTTCCAAATGGTCAGTCTGCCCCTGATGTCACCCAGTGCGGCCCGCACCCCCCCAAGGGACGCCACTGGTTCCAACAACACTTAAAGTAGGTTGTACAGTCATGGCCACAAATATTGTCCCCCCAGCATTTCCATCAGATAATGCACCACTTTGCCCAGAAAATTGTTGCAAAAATAAAAATGTTTCGGCGTTCTCATGTATATTGATTTTGTTTGTATTGGTAGGACACAAAAAAGTTGAGATACAAAAAGCCAAGCTGCGGTTTCTGAATAGAGCAAAATCCTCTCTTGTATTAGGAGAGGTATAGAATCCAGAGAGAGAGAGAGAGATATCATCCCCCCCTTCCCCAACACCTCATTTGGAATATGCAGTTAAATTTTGGGCTCCAATTCACAAAAAGAACATTGGGGAACTGGAGAAAGTACAGAGAAGGGCAACCAAACTGATAAGAGGCATGGAGGAGATCAGTTATAAGAAAACATTATAGGAACTGAATGTAATCTCTCTTGAGACAAGGAGATTAAGGGGGGGGGGGTTTACCACTTCGCCCTGAAAATTGCTGCAAATACAAATGTTTTAGTGTTCTCATGTTTATTTCTTTTGTTTGTATTGGTATTGCACAAAGAAGTGGAGAAACAAAAAGCTGAGTCTGACACGTTCCACACAAAACCCCAAAAATGGCCTGGACAAAATTATCAGCACCCTCAATGTAATATTTGGTCGCACACCCCTTGGAAAAAATACCTGAAATCAATGGCTTCCTGCAACCATCAATGAGGTTCTTCCACCTCTCTACTGGAATTTTGGAGCGCTCTTCTTTTGCCAACTGCTCCAGGTCTCTCAAATTGGAAGGGTTCCTTTCCCCAACTGCTGTCCCGAGATCTCTCCACAGGAGCTCTATGGGATTGAGATCTGGACTCATTACTGGCCAGGCCACTCTCTAGCAATTTGTCTGAAACCATTTCTGGGGGCTTTTTGACGTGTCCTGCTGGAAGACCCATTACCTCTGACGGAGATCCAACGTTTTTACACCGGGCCCTACATTACACCCCAAAATTCTTTGGTAGTCTTCAGATTTCATAATGCCATGCACACGGCCAAGACATCCAGTGCGTGAAGCAGCAAAGCAACCCCAAAACATCAGTGACCCCCCCACCATGTGTGACTGGAGGGACTGGATTCTATTCTGTAAAGGCCTCATTGCTTTTTCTGAAAACAGTAGAATGATGGGCTTTACCAAAAAGCTGGAATTTTGTTTCGTCTGTCCACAGCACATTCTTCCAAAAGGATTTTGGCTTCCTCAGGGAAGTTTTGGCAAACTCCAATCTGGCTTTTTTATGTTTCTGTGTCAGCAGTGGGGTCCTCCTGGGTCTCCTACCATATTTCTGTGTCAGCAGTGAGGTCCTCCTGGGTCTCCTTCCATATTTCTGTGTCAGCAGTGGGGTCCTCCTGGGTCTCCCACCATATTTCTGTGTCAGCAGTGAGGTCTTCCTGGATCTTCTACCATATTTCTGTGTCAGCAGTGAGGTCCTCCTGGGTCTCCTACCATATTTCTGTGCCAGCAGTGAGGTCCTCCTGGGTCTCCCACCATATTTCTGTGCCATCAGTGGGGTCCTCCTGGGTCTCCCACCATATTTCTGTGTCAGCAGTGAGGTCCTCCTGGGTCTCCCACCATATTTCTGTGTCAGCGGTGAGGTCCTCCTGGGTCTCCCACCATATTTCTGTGCCAGCAGTGAGGTCCTCCTGGGTCTCTGACCAGATTGTCCCTTTTCATTCAGATGACGACGTATAGTGTGAGCTGACACAGTTGTACCCTGTGCTTAAAGGTCAGCTTGTATTTCTCTAGAAGCTGGTCGACGTTCTTTAGCCACCATTTGAACAATCCCATAGGGCAATCTTTGATCAATTTGTTTCTTTTGTCCACATCCTGGTAGATTAGCTACTTCTTAACAATGTTGCGCACAGTGGACACAAGAACATTAACATTTCTGGAGATGGACTTGTAAGTTTGGGAATGTCCATGCTTTTCCATGATTTTTCTTCTCAAATCCCCAGAAGATTCTTTGATGCTATTTCTCTTCTCCATGCTCCATGAGGCACACAGAGACACCCAACAGAAAGGTTGAGTCAAATTTTTTAACTGGTTGCCGGTGTGATTTCTATATTGTCAGCACCTGGTAATTTTATTGTTAATACAGGTGCTTCTAATTACAAATTACCGGAGCATCACACACTTGGAATGCAATTATTTCTTACAATTTTGAGAAGGTGCCAATCATTTTGTCCAGTCCATTTTTGGGGATTTGCATGGAATGTGTCACATTTGGCTTTAGTTACATAGTTAGTCTGGCTGAAAAAAGACAAAAGTCCATCCAGTTCAACCATAACAAAAAAAAAGTTATAATCCTACACCCACAGTTGATCCAGAGGAAGGCAAAAAAAACCCAGCAAAGCACGATCCAATTTGCTCCTGCAAACCTTTCCGTGTTTGGAGATTACATTTCTTTTCCTCCAGATGTAAGGAGTGCCCCCCTTGTTCTCTGTGATGACCTCAGGGGGAATAACTACACCGAGTTCACTATATGAACCACTGATGTATTTATACATGGAGATCATATCCCCCTTATGTATTATACATGGAGATCATATCCCCCCCTTATGTATTATACATGGAGATCATATCCCCCCTTATGTATTATACATGGTGATCATATCCCCCCCTTATGTATTATACATGGAGATCATATCCCCCCTTATGTATTATACATGGAGATCATATCCCCCCTTATGTATTATACATGGAGATCATATCCCCCCTTATGTATTATACATGGAGATCATATCCCCCCTTATGTATTATAAATGGAGATCATATCCCCCCTTATGTATTATACATGGAGATCTTATCCCCCCTTATGTATTATACATGGAGATGATATCCCCCCTTATGTATTTATACATGGAGATCATATCCCCCCTTATGTATTATACATGGAGATCATATCCCCCCCTTATGTATTATACATGGAGATCATATCCCCCCCTTATGTATTATACATGGAGATCATATCCCCCTTATATATTATACATGGAGATCATATCCCCCCTTATGTATTATACATGGAGATCATATCCCCCCTTATGTATTATACATGGAGATCATATCCCCCCTTATGTATTATACATGGAGATCATATCCCCCCTTATGTATTATACATGGAGATCATATCCCCCCTTATGTATTATACATGGAGATCATATCCCCCCCTTATGTATTATACATGGAGATCATATCCCCCTTATGTATTATACATGGAGATCATATCCCCCCTTATGTATTATACATGGAGATCATATCCCCCCTTATGTATTATACATGGAGATCATATCCCCCCTTATGTATTATACATGGACACCATATCCCCCCTTATGTATTATACATGGAGATCATATCCCCCCTTATGTATTATACATGGAGATCATATCCCTCTTATGTATTATACATCGAGATCATATCCCCCTTATGTATTATACATGGAGATCATATCCCCCCTTATGTATTATACATGGAGATCTTATCCCCCCTTATGTATTATACATGGAGATCATATCCCCCCTTATGTATTATACATGGAGATCATATCCCTCTTATGTATTATACATCGAGATCATATCCCCCTTATGTATTATACATCGAGATCATATCCCCCCTTATGTATTATACATGGAGATCATATCCCCCTTATGTATTATACATGGAGATCATATCCCCTCTTATGTATTATACATGGAGATCATATCCCCCCTTATGTATTATACATGGAGATCATATCCCCCCTTATGTATTATACATGGTGATCATATCCCCCTTATGTATTATACATGGAGATCATATCCCCCCTTATGTATTATACATGGAGATCATATCCCCCCTTATGTATTATACATGGAGATCATATCCCCCCCTTATGTATTATACATGGAGATCATATCCCCCCTTATGTATTATGCATGGTGATCATATCCCCCTTTATGTATTATACATGGTGATCATATCCCCCCTTATGTATTATACATGGAGATCATATCCCCCCTTATGTATTATACATGGAGATCATATCCCTCTTATGTATTATACATGGAGATCATATCCCCCCTTATGTATTATACATGGAGATCATATCTTCCCTTATATATTATACATGAAGATCATATCCCCCCCTTATGTATTATACATGGAGATCATATCCCCCTTATGTATTATACATGGAGATCATATCCCCCTTTATGTATTATACATGGTGATCATATCCCCCCTTATGTATTATACGTGGAGATCATACCCCCCCTTATGTATTATACGTGGAGATCATATCCCCCCTATGTATTATACGTGGAGATCATATTCCCCTTATGTATTATACATGGAGATCATACCCCCCCCCCCTTATGTATTATACATGGTGATCATATCCCCCTTATGTATTATACATGGAGATCATATCCCCCCTTATGTATTATACATGGAGATCATATCCCCCCCTTATGTATTATACATGGAGATCATATCCCCCCTTATATATTATACATGGAGATCATATCCCCCCTTATGTATTATACATGGAGATCATATCCCCCCCTTATGTATTATACATGGAGATCATATCCCTCTTATATATTATACATGGAGATCATATCCCCCCTTATGTATTATACATGGAGATCATATCCCCCCCTTATGTATTATACATGGAGATCATATCCCCCCCTTATGTATTATACATGGAGATCATATCCCCCCCTTATGTATTATACATGGAGATCATATCCCTCTTATATATTATACATGGAGATCATATCCCCCCTTATGTATTATACATGGAGATCATATCCCCCCTTATGTATTATACATGGAGATCATATCCCTCTTATATATTATACATGGAGATCATATCCCCCCTTATGTATTATACATGGAGATCATACCCCCCCTTATATATTATACATGGAGATCATATCCCCCCCTTATGTATTATACATGGAGATCATACCCCCCCCTTATGTATTATACATGGAGATCATATTCAACCTTATGTAATATACATGGAGATCATATCCCCCCTTATGTATTATACATGGAGATCATATCCCCCCTTATGTATTATACATGGAGATCATATCCCCCCTTATGTATTATACATGGAGATCATATCCCCCCTTATGTATTATACATGGAGATCATATCCCTCATTATGTATTATACATGGTGATCATATCCCTCTTATATATTATACATGGAGATCATATCCCCCTTTATGTATTATACATGGAGATCATATCCCCCCCTTATGTATTATACATGGGGATCATATCCCCTTTATGTATTATACATGGAGATCATATCCCCCCTTATGTATTATACATGGAGATCATATCCCCCTTATGTATTATACATGGAGATCATATCCCCCTTATGTATTATACATGGAGATCATATCCCCCCTTATGTTTTATACATGGAGATCATATCCCCTTATGTATTATACATGGAGATCATATCCCCCTTTATGTATTATACATGGAGATCATATCCCCCCTTATGTATTATACATGGTGATCATATCCCCCCTTATGTATTATACATGGAGATCATATCCCCCCTTATGTATTATACATGGAGATCATATCCCCCCTTATGTATTATACATGGAGATCATATCCCCCTTATGTATTATACATGAAGATCATATCCCCCTTTATGTATTATACATGGAGATCATATCCCCCTTATGTATTATACATGGAGATCAAATTTCCCCCTTATGTATTATACATGGAGATCATATCCCCCCTTATGTATTATACATGGAGATCATATCCCCCCTTATGTATTATACATGGAGGTCATATCCCCCCTTATGTATTATACATGGTGATCATATCCCCCTTATGTATTATACATGGAGGTCATATCCCCCCTTATGTATTATACATGGTGATCATATCCCCCCTTATGTATTATACATGGAGATCATATCCCCCCTTATGTATTATACATGGAGATCATATCCCCCCTTATGTATTATACATGGAGGTCATATCCCCCCTTATGTATTATACATGGTGATCATATCCCCCCTTATGTATTATACATGGAGATCATATCCCCCCTTAATCTCCTCTTCTCAGTAGAGAATACATTCAGTTCCTCTAATCTTTCCTCATAGCTGATCTCCTCCATGCCTCTTATCAGTTTGGTTGCCCTTCTCTGTACTTTCTCCAGTTCCCCAATGTTCTTTTTGTAAAGCCCAAAACTGAACTGCATATTCCAGATGAGGTCTTACTAATGATTTGTACCGGGGGGGGGATGATATCTCTCTCTGGAGTCTATATCTATACCTTTCTTAATACAAGAGAGGATTTTGCTTGCTTCAGAAACCGCAGCTTGGCTTTTTGTATCACCACTTTTTTTGTGTCCTACAAAAGAAATAAACACGAGAACGCTGAAACATTTGCAATTTTCTGGGTGAAGTGGGGCATTTTCTGACAGAAGTGCAGTGGGACAATATTTTTGGCCATGACTGTATTGAGGACACCCAAGGCTTGAATTTTGGCAAATCCTGCAGGGACCATCTAAAATTCAAGCCTTCTATGGCCAGCCTTACCCCGCTTGATATTACCATCCTATTCCTGCCTCTGACTGATCAAAGATATTTACAATTTCCACCAAGGGGCCTATTACTAGTGAGGTTGAACTCGATTAACTTTCGTTTTTTGTAGGAACGTGACATATAACTCTGCTCTGGGCGATGTCTCTGTTTTTGCCGTATTTCAACAAAGATGAATATAATGGCAGACTTTGTTAGAAATGTCAGAAAGTTATAAAGCCGTCAGTTAATCTTTAGCAAAGAAAGATGTTTCCTTTAAGGCATATTTTTTTTGCGGCAACCCGCCCTTTCTTAGTAATCTGTCTACTTTTATCCATTTTTCTTTTAAACCGCCCTTGGGCATTGCAACTTACCGCGTCGAAGTTTTGTAATAATGGAGGATGAAAAATGCGCAATTTTGGAAAAGAGATGTCCATAGGTCATTAGAGACGGTAAAATCTACATTAAAGCTGAACTCCAGGATCCCTGATATTTTGTACTCTTCTTTGATTCCCCCCATCCACAATGAAAACAATAATTGTATTGCCTTACATTTTGTGAAATTAAAGCAATATTAAACTTAAAAACAAACCTTTAATATATTGAAGCTTACCAATCCTCTTTTCTAGGTGGTGATCCAGCCAGTAACATGCTACCTGCCTTAGAGTGTCCCCACTCTGGATGCAGCAGCAATGGAGACACTTTTGGACAGTAGTATTGTCAGCCTGGGGAATGGCAGTGTTAGATGCTCTGGCAGATTTAGATGGTGATCAGTGGGAAGAATGTCTCTTACATTGGTGGTCAGAGGGAAGAATGCTCCTTACATTGGTGGTCAGTGGAAAGAATGCTCGTTGCATTGGGGGTCTGTGGGAAGAATGTTCCTTACATTGGTGGCCAGTGGGAAGAATGTCCCTTACATTGGTGATCAGTGGGAAGAATGCTCCTTACATTGGTGGTCAGTGGAAAGAATGCTCCTTGCATTGGGGGTCTGTGGGAAGAATGTTCCTTACATTGGTGGCCAGTGGGAAGAATGTCCCTTACATTGGGGGTCATTGGGAAGAATGTCCCTCACATTGGTGATCAGTGGGAAGAATGTTCCCTACATTGGGGGTCTGTGGGAAGAATGTTCCCTACATGGGGGGTCAGTGTGAAGAATGTCTCTTACATTGGTGGTCAGTGGAAAGAATGCCCCTTACATTGGTGATCAGTGGGAAGAATGTCTCTTACATTTGTGGTAAGTGGGAAGAATATCCCTTACATTGGTGATCAGTGGGAAGAATGTCCCTTACATTGGTGATCAGTGGGAAGAATGTCCCTTACATTGGTGGTCAGTGGGAAGAATGTACCTTACATTGGTGATCAGTGGGAAGAATGTCCCTTACATTGGGGGTCAGTGGGAAGAATATCCCTTACATTGGTGATCAGTGGGAAGAATGTCTCTTACATTTGTGGTAAGTGGGAAGAATGCCCCTTACATTGGTGATCAGTGGGAAGAATGTCCCTTACATTGGGGGTCAGTGGGAACAATGTCCCTTACATTGGTGGTCAGTGGGAAGAATGTCCCTTACATGGGGGGTCAGTGGGAAGAATGTTCCTTACATTGTTGGTCAGTGGGAAGAATGCCCCTTAAATTGGCGATCAGTGGGAAGAATGCCCCTTAAATTGGCGATCAGTGGGAAGAATGTCTCTTACATTGGTGGCCAGCGGGAGAAGGAGGAGGACACACTGAAGGAGCTCTCCCTGAGAACCAGTGTTTTCAAGCCTGGGCCTTGCCTGCTAGCTTGGCCCAGGAACCATGTGTGATCCAGGTAGAGGCCCTGTGAGGGATTCCCCTGATGAGACCGGGCCTAGTGAGGAGGAGGAGGTGGAGGACCTGACTATGGGTCCGGGCACTGGTGAGGATGTGGATTTCTTCATACAAAAGAGGAATGTGGGGAGCTATGCCTCTGTGTTGGGGAGTCGCACCAAGGGGGGTGGAGGGAGTGTTGGGAATGTTAATGGTCACAATTTGGGGTGGTTTGGTGGTGGGGTGGTTTGGTGGTGGGATGGTTGGTGGGGTCAGGAGGAGGAATGTGGTACAGTTGAAGTGGGAGGAGGAAGGAAACCCACCAGTAAGGGGGAGGGTGGCTGAGTTGATTTTGGAAATGGGGGTTAAAGCCTGTGATGTGTTTGCGTTGATCTGCCCAGTCGGCAGTTATTAATTCGATTTGTCATTTGTAAAACCTGAAGGCCTGGACCTGTTTTGGGAGAGATATAAGAAGTGCAGGTGCCTTCAGCAGTGGAGAGGTTTGGTGGCAAAGGTGCTTTCAAGGCAGCCTTTGATCAAATCGGTGACAATCCTGGTCTGGAATGAATCCATACCAGAGGCTGATTTGGTAGTGTGGCTACGCCGATATGGTGAGGTTCTCACCCCACTGAGGAAGGTCCTGGATGAACATGGGATATGGACAGCGGCCTGGACAGTGTCGGTGCAATTGAGGGTGCTGGGAAATGTGGTTCAGCATCTTCCCTGCTCAGCTTTTCTGGGGAGGGATAGGCTGACCATTTTCTATCAAGGTCAGCCTAAGGTTTGTAGCAACTGTTGATAGAAAGGCCACTTTGCATCGTCCTGCACCATCAAGAAGTGCTCACTGTGCCAGGATTTAGGCCATTTGGCCAAAGAATGCACTGAGATTCGGTGTAATTTGTGCCAGCAGCTGGGTCATCCATACAGTCTGTGCCCAGAGGCACTACACAACCTGCCAGGACTGGAGGCTGAGCTGCAGAGGCTGGATAAAGAAGATGAGGCAGCTGATGCTAGGGAGGAAACTGTTGTTGCCCCTCCTGTATCTGTTCCGTCCGTTGTGTCAGATTGTGTTTCCCCCAGTAATGTCACCCCTGAGTCTGTCCCTCCTGTTCCTACGGTACGTAGATCCTCCAGACTAGCGGAAGCTGCTGGGGGGGCTGGTTTAGCGGATCTTCCCTCTCAGCCTATTCCACCCCCGGTACCTGTCCCCCAACAGCGCAAATGTGGTCAGCAGGGTGTGGGGGTGCTGGATGGGGGTGGAGCCGATGTGACTCAGGGAGGGGTGTCCATGTCCCATGTCTCACCTCCTGCTGGGGGGGGATTCGGCTGATGAGGGATGGGAGAAGGTGAAGAAAAAGAAGAACAGGAGGATGAGAAGAGCTGTCCTTTCTTCTTCAGAATCAGACCCAGAAGGGATCCCTCCTGGCAACACCTATTCAGTGTTGTCAGGTGATGAGATGGTATCTGATATATCCATTTCTTTATCATCTATGCATGAGGGGGAGTCACATACTCTGAAGAGAGCTGTTTCGGGTGATGAGAGTGTGGTAGAGGTTAAGAAACGACTACCCCAATCATCCTGATGGCAGTTCCCACTCTGTTAAAGGTGGCGACCATTAATGTCGCCAGCATTAAATCTGCAAGAGCTCGTGATACGGCCTTATTTTTGCTCAGTCAGTTTGATGCTGAGATTTTATTTTTGCAAGAGACCTGGCTCAATACTTTGGCCGATGTCTAGCAAAAAGGGAGTGGAGATGTGGTCCCTCCTTTTGGTCTCTTGCGGCTGAACCTTGCAGCGGAGTTGCGGTCCTTTTTTAAAACCGATGTAGTAACGTGCCGGCGGGTAATTGAGGTAGAAATGGGGAGATGCATGGTCTTAGACGTCTCTGTTAGGGGGCAGGGCCTGCGCCTGATCAATATCTATGGACCACAGTCAAAATGGAACAAGAAATGCCTCCTCACAAAGATCAAGCCCTTCCATTTTACGTCCCAGCAGGTTGTCTTTGGAGGTGACTTTAACACCATAATTAGGCCTGAAGACAGGAGAGGCTCCATAGACAGGCTGGGTTATGATAGCGTTTTTCTCTGAGATTTGATTAGATAGGCAGGCCTGGTAGATGTGCACATTAAGCACTGCCCTGGCAGCACGGGGTTCACATTTCAGAGAGGGAATAGTCAGAGCAGGATAGACAGGTTTTTTTTAAAGGAGAACTCTGCTTTCTCAGCTCCTGAGTTGAAGGCGGTGGAGTTCTCTAACCACTGTATGCTGTCTGTGACTCTGAATGCCTCGGACACTCCACCCAGGGGAAGGGGTTTCTGGAAACTGAATTCGGCTCTCCTGGAAGATGTAGAGGTAAGACAATCCTTTGAGGATTTTTTTCAGGCACAGGTTTCTATTCTGGACTTTTGCAGCAGTAAGTCAGAGTGGTGGGAGCTTGTGAAACAAAGGGCGATTGGACTTTTCAAGGCCATAAGTAAGAAGAAGCAGCTTGGTATGTATATTGCCTACCAGCATTTGCGGAGGAAGCTTGATCGTCTTGTCTCATATGGAGGAGATCCAGAGGAGATTTCTGAAGTGAAACTTCTTCTTAGGGAATGTCAATACAACGGCATGCCTCCTTGGTTCTGGAGAGGGATTATGGGAAATATCACTCACCTGATCCTTACCAGAACTGTAAGCAAGGCATAGCAGTTAAGATGGTCATTGGCCTGAAAGACAGTACGGGTTCCCGGATAAAGTCCAGATCAGGGATCTTGGAGATCTTTGGGTCGTATTATGCAGACCTCCTGGGAAGAAAGGACCTTAGCCGGGACAGGATGGAAAGCTTTATGGATTCTACT
Organism: Staurois parvus; assembly: GCF_062004578.1. Lineage (NCBI taxonomy): Eukaryota > Metazoa > Chordata > Amphibia > Anura > Ranidae > Staurois > Staurois parvus. The sequence continues at coordinate 86,043 of NW_028320641.1, forward strand.
CCAAGATTGGGAAATGGTGCATTGCTTTTGATGAATTTGACAGAACCAATTTCAGCGGATGAGGTAGTTCATGCTATAGACAAGCTGCCTACCAAAAAATCGCCTGGGCCAGATGGATTGACAGCTGAATTTTACAAGTGTTTTAAGTCCTTTCTGGCTCCCTTTTTAGCGGAGGTTTTTAACAGCTGTCTAGAAGAGGGTTCGCTCCCTCCCTCCATGAGGCAATCCATTTTGATTCTTCTGTCAAAAGGTAAAGACCCCTCATTGATTGAGAACTGGCGCCCCATCAGTCTTCTCAATGTTGATAGAAAGATCTTGGCAAAGATTCTTTTTTGGCACTTGTCAGTAGCAGGCGATTTGTTGTCCAGCCATCAGCACTGTTCGGTCCAAGGTAGAAGTACCTTTTCAGCAGTTTTGGCTATCCGGGAGGCTTTGGAACGATGCCGGGCTGCTGGATGGAGAAAGTACTTGCTGGCATTGGATCAGGCAAAAGCTTTTGATCGAGTGAATCATGAATATCTGTGGTTGCTACTTGGTAGATACAGCCTGCAGGGGAGGTTTATAGATTGGATGAAGACATTATATAGAGGGGCTGAGAGCTTCCCACTTGTTAAAGGTTGGGTTGGACGGCCTTTTGAGGTCAGCTCTGGTGTGCGCTAGGGATGTCCTTTGAGCCCCCTGCTATATGCTTTCGCAATCGACCCCTTTGTAAGAACGCTAGACGGCGCATCGTTGTGCGGGGTGCCTCTTGGCATTGCTGGTGTGCCGCCTTTGAAGGTCGTCGCCTATGCCTATGATGTGTCTGTTATTATCTCTGGGACTGAGGAGGCGCAGGAGGTGGTCTTTGTGATACAGCAATACACAGAGGCTTCTGGCTCTAAAGTCAACCATGAAAAGAGTGAAGTTTTCTGGGTGGGTGAGGAGGGTGAAAGCTTCAAACTTCCGGATGCCTTCCCAGAGCCCCAGCAGGAAATTTAAAGCTTTTTCGGCATAAAATTTGGTCCTGGTGACTATGATCATCGAAATTGGGAAAGCAGGTTGGTAGATGCCAATGCCAAAGTAGCAAGCTGGAAGAGATGGAGGCTTTCCTTGAGGGAGAGGGTTGACTTGATCAAAACTTACCTGATCCCCATCTTTTTATGTCAACTTCGTCTGTATCTTGCCGGTATCTCTCTATGCAAGGGTCTACAGCTGGTTTTTCCAGCTGTTATGGGGAAATAGGCTGAACCGGATCAAACGCAATGTAACTTACCTGTCCAGGCGGGAGGGTGGCCTAGGAATGGTTAACCAGATAGTTTTCTTTTCTTTGCTCTTTTTAAAGTATAATCTTGGTAATATGTTAGCAGAGACCCCGCCGGGATGGGTGGGTATTTTTCAGTCTTGGTTTAGGCCTTTTCTGCATTGCTGGGAAGATGGCGGCCCAGTGAAAAGTCTGAGAGTCCGACATGGCAAGCTCCCGGCTTATGTTGCCCCGTGTCTGAAAATACTTCGGCCGTGGCAGGTGACAGTGGAGGATATCAGGTCCCTTCCCAGGAAGCTTCTGGGGGAGAGGATTTTGGCTTCTGCTTTCAGTGTGTCACTGACCTTAAAGGATTGCCCAGGCTCCATAATGAGGGAGGGGTTGCATTTAATTAACTTGGAGAGAATCCCTTTGAAGTTTAGGGATCAAGCCTGGCTCGCTTTCCATGGAAGGCTCTATGTGAGAGGGAACCTGAAGCACCGCCCTGTGGATGATCGGGATTGTCCTAGAGCAGAGTGTGTTGGTAAAGTGGAGTCTATGGACCACTTTCTGCTCCAGTGTCCCTTTAATATAGAGGTGTATAAAAGGGTGGGGAGGGTTCTGGGCACCCCCTTTCTCTATCACATGAGTTATGCAGAGTGGGTGTACGGGGCATTCCCAGCTCACTGGGACTTTGATTTGGATACACTTTTTTTAGTTAGTATAGTTGTTCATTACTTCACATGGAAGGCACGATGTCAGATCACCCTGCGGAAGAAAGTCCTCCCTGTTGAGGTGGTGGTGCACGATATTCTGGGTGAGGTTGGGAAGATTCGGGGTCTTGAGAAGGGCAGGGAGCCTCGGGCGGTCTGGATAAGGGCGTGGAGGAATATCAGACCTGCCTTTGGTGAACTGTCCATCTTTGGGGGAGGGGCGCTTTCCTTATGCTGTTCTTTTCACTCCCTTAGTTTTTGTTGGTTAAGATCTTCCTTTTGAAGAAGGGCTGCATGCATAATGGGGGTGGGGTTGTTTCTTGTACTCTCAGGTTTGATGTTTGGTGTAGTGATGTGAGTGGTAGTAAGATTTATTTCCCCAGTTATGACATGTTCATTTCTGAGAGGTTTGCTTTTGTCGGAAAGCAGATTGTGCTATAATTATTTAGTTTTTGTGTAAATATGTATATAATTATTTATTTATCTATATTCTGTATATTATTTATGTTTATTGATTGCAAGACTTTTAATAAAGAAAAATTGGGAAGAATGTCCCTTATATTTGTGGTCAGTGGCAAGAATGTCCTTTACATTGGGGGTCAGTGAGAAGAATGCTCCTTGCATTGGTGGTCAGTGGGAAGAATGTCCCTTAGATTCGTGGTCAGTGGGAAGAATGTCCCTTACATTGGTGGTCAGTGGGAAGAATGTCCCTTACATTGGTGATCAGTGGGAAGAATGTCCCTTACATTGAGGATCAGTGGGAAGAATGTCCCTTACATTGGTGGTTAGTGGGAAGAATGTCCCTTATATTGGTGATCAGTGGGAAGAATGTCCCTTACATTGGGGGTCAGTGGGAAGAATGCCTCTTAAATTGGTGGTCAGTGGCAAGAATGTCCTTTACATTGGGGGTCAGTGAGAAGAATGTCCCTTAGATTGGTGGTCAGTGGGAAGAATGCTCCTTGCATTGGTGGTCAGTGGGAAGAATGTCCCTTAGATTGGTGGTCGGTGGGAAGAATGTCCCTTAGATTGGTGGTCGGTGGGAAGAATGTCCCTTAGATTGGTGGTCGGTGGGAAGAATGTCCCTTAAATTGGTGGTCGGGAAGAATGTCCCTTATATTTGTGGTCAGAGGGAACTGGAAAGAATGCCCCTTACATTGGAGGTCAGTGGGAAGAATGTCCCTTACATTGGTGGTCAGTGGGAAGAATGTCCCCTACATTGGTATTCAGTGGGAAGAATGTCCCTTACATTGGTGGTCAGTGGAAAGAATGCTCCTTCCATTGGAGGCCAGTGGGAAGAATGTCCCTTCCATTGGGGGCCAGTGGGAAGAATGTCCCTTACATTGGGGGTCAGTGGGAAGAATGTCCCTTACATTGTTGGTCAGTGGCAAGAATGTCCCTTACATTGGTGATCAGTGGGAAGAATGCTCCTTACATTGAGGATCAGTGGGAAGAATGCTCCTTACATTGAGGATCAGTGGGAAGAATGTCCCTTACATTGAGGATCAGTGGGAAGAATGTCCCTTACATTGGTGATCAGTGGGAAGAATGTCCCTTACATTGGGGGTCAGTGGGAAGAATGTCCCTTACATTGGGGGTCAGTGGGAAGAATGTCCCTTATATTGGTGGTCAGTGGGAAGAATGCTCCTTACATTGGGGGTCAGTGATGCTCCCTATATTGGTGGTCAGTGAGAGGAATGCTCCCCTAACAGATGGATAAAACATAATTGGTGTCAGTGATTACTTATCAAATAGGCAGAAATTACTATCTGCTCAAGAAACCCCTCTATGGGTTTATGGACCCTTGGTTGAGAAAAGCTGTTCAAGAATCTTTAGTCACTCTCAGGTGGGGAACTAGCGGCACCTTACCAGAGCAGGAAGGGGTAATGTTGCGGTTGCGTGGTCTATACATAGTAGAGAAAATAAAGAACATATTTTTATTGAAGACAAAAGAAACTGAATGCAAATAAGGAAGAGACCTGCAGTGTGTAAACCCAACTGAAAAAGTGAACATTTTCATCTGGTCTTTGTGATATTTTGTCATTTTTAACATCTGTCACCTGGTAGTGCAGCCATGCAGGTTTTTAACAGCTTAGTCCTCCATATCAGATGCCACAACTCCGGAGTTTACTTTGCTCATATTCATCACACGCAGACCTTCCCTTTATGCTGTAGCACATCCATAAGAATCGGTGATCCGAAAAGACCCAGCCTGAAGGAAGGGGCCCAGACAGCATGCTGTGACCTGCACACACTCCCTGGGGGGCCACTGAAGCAGCAATAACCAGTTTGGAACACAGGGTCCCTGAGCCTGCAATTGAGCAATTACGGGACGGTCACTGGCTGTTCCCAGGTGGCGATAGTCTTCTTAGAGGGGTTTAAAGAGAAGCCATCAGAAAGGAAGTATGGGAACTGCCATTGCTGCCCTTTCTCAAAGGGGCAGGCTCCACGCTTACCATCCTGATCCTGGCCTTGCTGTCCAAATCCTACACCTGGAGTAACTGACAGTTTACAGATTGTATTCATATTTTCAAAGGTATGTGTAATGGAACCGACCCCAGACTGCGCTTGGGTACTTCCGTTATAATACCGCTTCCCGTCCAAACACCGACAACAGACACCACAGCAGACCATACAAGACTAGAGAACAACAGTCTTGAAGTAAACTAGGAAATAGACTACTTGTGTTATCTGTGTTATTTTAACACAGATGCAAGATATACATTCAGGGGAACAACCCCCCCTCCCTGCATAATGACACAGGGCGGGGCAATCTACATTTAGTAACAAGAGACACACCAGCAGACAGTCCCATCAAGAGGGAGCGATGCTGGAAACACCCCCCATCAAGCTAAATTACATAAACACATACATCCCATAACAGTTTGCTCCCAAGCAAGACAAACAATAGAACAATGGGATGCAGCCACATAACATCAAACAATCCATAACTCCCCACCCCACTTATCTCCTAGACATGTCTACACAATATTAGGACAGATCACCCTGTACCCCTAACAGGCACAGGGTGACTTACACATAATAGGGATATGGGGAGCTGAGACGGGTCTCCCCACCTATCCAAAGTGCACTGGGTTCCATGGGCCCCCCACCCAAAGTGACTCCCATCACAGTATGAATCTAATTGATGGCTGTTATAAATGTCTTACCCCCTCCCCAATTCATACCTGAGCATGTTGAGTGCGGAAATGCTCAATTCCTAATTTAGAAGTTTTTCAAAATGGACAGGGTGGTAAGTCCACAACCACCAACAGAATACAAACATAAAGAACAAGAGCGAATCCAACTTCGCACAAATGTTACTGTTTGAACAATACAACCTGAGAAGAGGTATAATCAGGGCTTTTTTATTAAGCGGGAACATGGGGGGCACACAGCTCTGGCACCTCCATCGCTGAATGTATATAATAGTAAGGGGTGCTGGGGTGTATTGGAGGGTCTATTGATGCTGGCTGTTAGGGGATCTGTTATTTGTGGGATCTATTGCCACTAATAGGGGATCTTTTACTGCTTGTGGGTGGGGGGGGTCTGTTGTTATTTGTGGGATCTATTGCCACTGATGGGGGATCTTTTGCTGCTTAGGGGGAGTTTGTTGTTGCTGGAGAGGGTCTTATGTTGATGGGGGAATCTACTGTTGAGGAAGGGGTCTACTGATACTGGCTGATGGGAGATCTATTGTTTTTTGGCAGGGGTCTATTATTGCTGGGGGGTATATTGTTGCAGGGCGATCTATTTTTGCTTGGGGGGATTTATTGTTTCGGACTGGGGGGGGAATCTATTCTACTGCTTTTTTTTGTATCATTACCACATGCCATACAAGTTACTTAGCACCCAAAATTATATTTTGTTCTGTATTTTCTAAAAGGGCCGTAGTGGGAGGTGGGTAGGGAGTGGAACCAAGGGACAAGGCTCATAGGTGGGCAGGGGGTGGAACCAAGGGACAAGGCTCATAGGTGGGCAGGGGGTGGAACCAAGGGACAAGGCTCATAGGTGGGCAGGGGGTGGAACCAAGGGACAAGGCTCATAGGTGGGCACGGGGTGGAACCAAGGGACAAGGCTCATAGGTGGGCAGGGGGTGGAACCAAGGGACAAGGCTCATAGGTGGGCAGGGGGTGGAACCAAGGGACAAGGCTCATAGGTGGGCAGGGGGTGGAACCAAGGGACAAGGCTCATTGGTGGGCAGGGGGTGGAACCAAGGGACAAGGCTCATAGGTGGGTAGGGGGAAGAGACAATGGGTGATTCATAAGGAGGGTTAACTGGACCTATTCCCTGGTAAAAAAAAAAGCCCTGGGCTTGCAGGTTGGTGTTCAGATTCCCACCTAGTCTTGGTGTCCTGCAATAAAAAAAAATTGTGAAATATAATAAAGTCAGGTATGAGAAAAGGGAAAAGAAAAAGCCAGGAGAAAAGAGAAGGTGATGTGGGGGGTATCCCAGTGCACCACCCTCTGTGCCCAATACCGGGTATAAAAAAGAAGGGCCTATAAGCATTAGCCCACATCTATCAGCCTCATATTCCTGCGAGCACATAAACATGTCCAATGGAACCACGCAGACCTGAACATTTCAGCAATATCACCAATCCATACGTTCCTGAAAATGGCTGAAGAGTGAGTGGGTGCTGCAGCGACCATCGGCTGGAGTCCAGAAGGACTTCAAGGCAAGAAATATGTCACCTGCACACCAGGGAACTCCATGAAAGGGTCCAACACTTCATAGATGATCACATCACAGCAGAAGACAGCGACGTTTCAGAGCCACGCAGTTCCTTTTCATCAGGTCACATGACCATGGAGTTCCCTGGTGTCCTGGTGACATATTTCTTGCCTTGACCTTTTCATCCTTCCCTTTAAGGGTAGCTGTAATGTGTTCCATATGGGGTATGCTTCGCTGCTTTGCTGTTGCTTGTCACTCGAAAAAGTACATGAGCTTTTTTCTCTGGGCAGAATTGCGTGTTCTAAGACCCATCACTGAGAGGGCCGGAAAATGCGTGACACATATTTTTTCTCCTAGCGATATCAAACAAAATGGAGGATTCAGAAGTATCCATTTGGGATGTAGAGACTTGTATCCAGCTGGTGAGGGTCCCCAAGAACCAACACTACCCCAGTGATGTCCATTACAAAAACAGTGCAAGTGGCAAAGAGCCTGGGAGGAAATCGGTATATGGCATCAGCATGTGTGCATGGTTGTGTTGAGTGTGCCTGGGCGCACCCTAGCCCCCTGCTGCCCAGGTCCCCCCTGAGTCCCGGTACTTGCCTGACTAAGCATTGTGCCAATTGTAAAGTTTGTTGGAGGGGGGGATTATGGTGGCGGGTTGCTTTTCAGGGGTTGGGATTGGCCCCCTAGTTCCAGTGAAGGGAACTCTTAAGGCAACAATTTCATGCTTCCATCTTTGTGGGAAGAGTTTGGGGATGGCCCCTTCCTGTTCCAACATGACTGCACACCAGTGCACAAAGCAAGGTCCTTAAAGACATAGAGGAGCCAGTTTGGGGTGGAGGAACTTGACTGGCCTGCACAGAGTCCTGACCTCAACCCCATAGAACACTGCGAGCCAGGCCTCCTCCCCCGACATCAGTGCCTGACCTGACAAATGTGCTTCTGGAAGAATGGTCCAACCTTCCCATAGACACCCTCCTAAACCTTGTGGACGGCCTTCCCAGAAGAGTTGAAGCTGTTATAGCTGCACACAAAAGAAAAAGCTACCAAATTGCCTGAAAATGCTCAAGTTCAAGTGTGAACAGGGGCTTACTACTGTGTACGTGAGAGGAGTATGCTCGGTATGTGAGGGGAGTATGCTCAGTATATGAGAGGAGTATGCTCAGTATATGAGAGGAGTATGCTCAGTATATTAGAGGAGTATGCTCAGTATATTAGAGGAGTATGCTTGGTATGTGAGTTGAGTATGCTCAGTATGCGCTGTATGTGAGAGGAGTATGCTCAGTATGTGAGAGGAGTATGCTCAGTATGTGAGGGGAGTATGCTCAGTATGTGAGAGGAGTATGCTCAGTATGTGAGGGGAGTATGCTCAGTATGTGAGGGGAGTATGCTCAGTATGCGCTGTATGTGAGAGGCAACAAGGAACCTGCAGTGGGCATGTTTGGGAATTTTGCTCTTGCATCAAAGATTGGTTTTCCCAAAGCTGAAAAAAGTGTGATGGGACGATACACGTCAGTAGGGGCGGACTGACTATTCAGGCACTGCCCGAAAGCCCGGAGTCAGTAGGGAGCCCCGTGAGATGCTCCTGATACCTTTCATAAGCTTTTTTGGGTGTGTTGAAGTGTGGGCGAGGACACAGGGGCCTCATGATCCCCTATTGCCCGGGGGCCCCATGATCCCCTATTGCCTGGGGGCCCCGTGATCCCCTATTGCCTGGGGGCCCCGTGATCCCCTATTCCCCGACTGTATTTTCCTACATATAAAACTAAAGGCCTGAACACGTAGGCTGAGCTTCCTGAACAAACCGCAAGGCTTCCCCATCAGTTTTGACCACAGTGCCATTTTTGTCATTTTTTAGTAATGTATCAAAGTGTAGCAGGAGCTACAAAAAAAGGGACTTAAAACCAACAAAATTAGGGAAACAGATTTTTTTTTTTTTTAAAAATGCATCACAAGGAGGGAAGTGCAGATATGTAAATGTGATACACGTGGTCAAAGGTGGCGGATCACAAAGTGAAATTTTGGAAATAAAAACAAACTCATCAGGAAAAAATATTTTACTGAAATAACAGAGAAATGAAAAATAGAGGCTCCTGTTTTATTTTGAATTGGAAAAAGTAAAAGCTGCAATGTTTGTATTAACCCCTTTATAAATGTATAACATTTAGAGTGTAAATATTATATGCATGTTATGGAAGATCTAAGCTTTCGGGGCCGTACTTAAAGCAGAGTCCCAGTGGAAAAAAAATAAAATAAGAGTCAGCAGCTACAAAAACTGTAGTTGGGGTGCCGTGATCTGGGGCGAGATTCTGGGGGAACAATTACTGCACAGCTTGTGGGATGATGCTGCGGTACAATGCAGGAGCATCTTCCTACAAGTCGTGGGATTCTCAGGCCTGTTGTACACGGGAGTTAAAAATTCGGAGTTTCTTACAGATCTGACATGAGATGCATTGTTGTGTATGGGACATTGCCCACAGCCGAGTAAAGATCGGTAATACAGCATTGAGTACTGAGCAGTAAAACAAAAATAGAACATTTTTGTTTGAGTGCAGTAATTTACTTGCCTGTTCAGGGGCGGAATGACAACTCATTGGGCCCCCGGGCTTATAGGGGATCATGGGGCCCCTGTGTCCTTGCCCAAACTCAAAAAAGCCTATGAAAAAGGTACTAGGGGCATCTCATGGGGCCCCCTACTGACCCTGGGCCCTCGGGCAGTGCCCGAGTTTCCAAATGGTCAGTCCGCCCCTGTGCCTGTTTGACCCCTTGGCGCCGGCGTCTCCTGGCCCTTTAAGGGTTTCAGAAGCCGGGGGGCGGGGTTTAGGGTCATGTGACTTCACGGCAGTCCTGATCGAAAGAGGAGATCGGGATCTTTCCGTGAGTATCGGATATGTGTGCTGGGAGCTCGGCGTCTAGGCCCTGACGGCGGGAGGCCGCACATTTGCGTTCGGCCGGCACCAAGAGGTAAATCATTTAAAATGTTTAGTATTATAAAGTTCTTCAGCATGAGTATAAATGTGTATATTACAATACTGCAAATGAAGAAGAATTTTGCTCGTCTATACGCTTTACAAATGTGCGGTTCCTTTAGTTCCGAAATTGAAATTCGGACTTTTTTTTTGTTATTCAGAGATTCGGATGTATCCAAATTTTTGAATTATGATCGCAAGGAATATAAATGAATCTGAAATAACAAAACAAAATTTTGTCCGGGATTAGAAAACAAATTTGATACATAAACATATTGCTGACTTTTGCTGATTTCCTTCAAAGACTGTATTAGGGTTAGAATATAACTGTCTTCCAAAAATGTGAATTTTGAAAATAGAACAGAATAAAACAGAACAGAATATAAAATAATAGAATTTAAAAAAGAATAGAATTAAAATGTAAGTGTTACATAGTTAGTCTGGCTGAAAAAAAGACAAAAGTCCATCCAGTCCAACCATTAAAAAAAAAAAAAATTACAGTCAGGTCCATAAATATTGGGACATGGACACAATTCTAACATTTTTGGCTCTATACACCACCACAATGGATTTGAAATGAAACAAACAAGATGTGCTTTAACTGCAGACTGTCAGCTTTAATTTGAGGGTATTTACATCCAAATCAGGTGAACGGTGTAGGAATTACAACAGTTTGCATATGTGCCTCCCACTTGTTAAGGGACCAAAAGTAATGGGACAATTGGATTCTCAGCTGTTCTATGGCCAGGTGTGTGTTATTCCCACATTATCCCAATTACAATGAGCAGATAAAGGGTCCAGAGTTCATTTCAAGTGTGCTATTTGCATTTGGAATCTGTTGCTGTCAACTCTCAAGATGAGATCCAAAGAGCTGTCACTGTCAGTGAAGCCATCATTAGGCTGAAAAAACAAAACAAACCCATCAGAGAGATAGAAAAAACATTAGGCGTGGCCAAAACAACTGTTTGGAACATTCTTAAAAAGAAGGAACGCACCGGTGAGCTCAGCAACACCAAAAGACCCGGAAGACCACAGAAAACAACTGTGGTGGATGACCGAAGAATTCTTTCCTTGGTGAAGAAAACACCCTTCACAACAGTTGGCCAGATCAAGAACACTCTCCAGGAGGTAGGTGTATGTGTGTCAAAGTCACCAATCAGGAGAAGACTTCACCAGAGTGACTACAGAGGGTTCACCACAAGATGGAAACCATTGGTGAGCCTCAAAAACAGGAAGGCCAGATTAGAGTTTGCCAAACGACATCTAAAAAAGCCTTCACAGTTCTGGAACAACATCCTATGGACAGATGAGACCGACATCAACTTGTACCAGAGTGATGGGAAGAAAAAAAAAATCCCAATATGTGTAAATGAATTGGTTTACGTGAAAGTTATAGCGTCTACAAATGGCAGTATATATACTGTAATTTTTTTTTTTTTTACTAGTAATGGCGGCAATTAGCGACTTATAGCGGGACTGAGGCGGACATTCTGACACTGGGGGGAATTGACTTGGTGTCACTGACATCCCCAGTGACATCAAAACAGTGATCAGCGCTAAAAAAAAGCACTGACACTGTACTAATGGCACTGGGGAGGAAGGGGTTATTGTGAGGGGCGATCAAAGGGTTAACTGTGTGCAGAGAGTGTTTTACTGGGGGGCGTGTGTTGGTACTTCGCTGTAATCACACTGATCTGGATGTCTTTGCTGTGCAGTGTGCTCGATCCGACAAGGAGGAAGACTGTTAGTAAACAAAGCAGCCCTCCCCATCTGGAAATCCTTGGTAATCACCGGTCCGGGACCCGGTGATTGACAGCCGTGGCCGCCTACATGGAAATGCAAAATCATGTGTATATATATATATGTGATTTTGCGCACCACTGGCGCCCTGTAGCAGTATTTTTGCTATAGGGTGACAAGGAAGCCGCTAATATGCTTTCCCACCTTTACTCTCCAACACTCAACATTACTCAGGTCTTGACGCAGTTTTTGGCCCCTTGCACACGGGTGTAACGAGTTCCTGAGTAAACATCAGTAGATGACGACGCCCCGTGTGCAAGGGGCATCATTGTTCCCTAGATCTCGCTGGAAAGATCCAGGAGTGTGGGAGGAAACCTAAGTACCCATCCGTAACCCCCCTGCAAGCGCAAAGAGAAAATGCAAACTCCATGCAGACAGTCTCCTGGCTGGGATTCAAACTGGGGACTGCGGGATAGAAACCCAACCACCAAGCCACTGTACAGCCCCTAATGGGTCCTGAAAGTTTGCAGCTTTGCAGCTGCAGCTGACCGTCTGTACGACAGTATCCTTCCACTGTCCTGCCCTGACCTGGCCACTACTGCGTATAACAACTCGCTGTCAGCTGCCTTAGACTCCTTAGCACCCCTAACCACACGTAGCATCAGACCCCGACCGCTTCAACCCTGGCAGAACGACAGCACCAAAAATATTAAATGATGCAGTCGCGCGCTGGAGCGATTATGGCGCAAAACCAGATCCCCTCAAGTGTTCACCCTCTACAAATCAGCCTTCCTCACCTACACCTCCTCCCTCCATGCCGCCAAACAAGCCTACTTCGTAACCCTCATCAATACCCTCTCCTCCTGTCCTTGCCAACTCTTCTCCACTTTCAACTCCCTACTCTCTCCCCCCCCCCCACTCCCACCCAGTACCTCACTCACCGCCCACGAGATTGCCAACTACTTCCAAAACAAGATCGACGCAATCCGTAAGGACATCGCCTATGCTCAATCCACCTAGCCTCCCTCCCACGATAAGCCCCTCAACTCTCCCCTCCTCTGACCTCGCAACCACCCTGCCCCCCACCACACCTAACATCCCGCACACTAAAACCTCCCCAACACTCCACTCCTTCAGCCTTGCTACCACTGAAGAGGTCACTAACGTCTTCTCAGAAGCCCGCCTCACCACTTGCCCCCTTGACCCTGTCCCCACACAACTCCTCCGGTCACCCTCCTCCTCCATCCTACGCTCCCTCACCCACATCTTCAATCTCTCCCTCTCTACTGGCGCATTCCCCTCCCCCCTAAAGCACGTGCACATCACTCCCATACTCGAAAAACCCTTCCTGGATCCCACTGACCTGAACAATCTTAGACCCATCTCCCTGCTGCCATTTACATCCAAGCTCCTTGAGCGCCTAGTCTACAATCACCTAAGCTCCCACCTCAATGACAACAACCTCCTCGATCCACTACAGTCCGGCTTCCGTCCCCTACACTCCACCGAAACCGCCCTACTCAAAATCACTAATGACCTGCTCACCGCCAAAGCTAATGGCCACTATTCAGTCCTCCTACTCCTCGACCTCTCCGCGGCCTTCGACACAGTCGACCACCCCCTCCTCCTTAATAAACTATACTCCCTCGGCATCAGAGACTCCGCTCTCTCCTGGTTCTCCTCCTATCTATCCCAACACTCCTTCAGCATTACCTATAACCATGCCACCTCCCCCTCACTCCCCCTCTCTGTTGGGGTCCCCCAAGGCTCTGTCCGCGGGCCCCTTCTCTTCTCCATCTACACCTCCTCCCTTGGCAAACTGATACACTCCCATGACTTCAACTATCACATCTATGCCGATGACACGCAAATCTACCTCTCCACCCCACCTCACCCCTTCAGTCTCTGCCCGTATAACCCGCCTACTGAACGACATATCAGACTGGATGTCGCTCCAGTTCCTCAAATTAAACCTTTCCAAAACTGAGCTACTAATTTTCCCCCCAGCCCGCACCCCCCCCCCCATGCTCTCCAACAACGCCACCATCAGTCCCACCCAAGTCCTAGGTGTCACTCTAGACTAAATCTGTCCTTCCAACCCCATGTCCAATAGCTGGCAAACTCATGCAGGCTCCACCTCCGCAACATCTCCAAAATACATTCGTTCCTAACCCCAGACACTACTAAACTACTCGTTCACTCCCTTATTATCACTTATCTGGACTACTGCAACTCCCTCCTCACCGGCCTACCTCATCGCAGACTATCCCCTCTTCAGTCTATCCTGAACTCGGCGGCCAGACTCATCCACCTTACCAACCGCTCCGCATCTGCCACCCCCCTCTGTCATTCCCTCCATTGGTTTCCAATTGCCCAACCGATCAAATTCAAACTACTAACACAGACATACAAAGCCATTCATATCGCTGCCCCAAACTACCTCACCGACCTGATACCCAAATACCACCTAACCCGTAATCTTCACTCCACACAAGACCTCCTACTTTCTAGCTCCCTGGTGTCCACCTCCCATGCCCGACTGCAGGACTTCTCCAGGACTTCCCCCATCCTCTGGAACTCACTACCCCAATCCATCAGACTGTCACCTACCCTCCTCAGCTTAAGGCGCACCCTGAAAACCCATCTCTTCAGGGAAGCCTACCACGCCCTCACCTAACAGCCAATCTCCTCTTACCACTCCATCCCCCACAGCCACTTCCTCCTGTACCACTATCCCCTCCCTCCTAGATTGTAAGCTCCAAAGAGTAGGGCCCTCGATCCCCTCATGTATTGTATTGTTACTGTATTGTCTCATGTACTGTCCCCCACTATAATGTACAGCGCTGAGCAAACCTTCTGCCGCTATATAAATACTGTATAATAATAATCTTTAATAGCTCAAATTGGCCAATAAAGGGGATCATCTAAACCTCCAAATTTCTGCACAAATCCACGGCTAACCGTACATAATCTACGCCTCAAATCTGACAGTAGAAACTGCCTCCGCTTCCACATTACTGAAGGAAATGAACGATGAAGAGTCTGGATATTGTGGACATTTTTTTGTGATCTTTCACTAATTGGGTGGCAGGAAGCAGATGAAGAAAAGACCCGACTCATTTCTCATCTGTCTGTTACCATGACAATAAATTCAGCTTCCTAACAGGTAACAATCAGAAGAATAAATACTTTCTATGTCAGAAGAGAGAGAAGCCCTTCATCTGGTAGGTGCCACTGTCTGGGGAGACGCTATAGAGGTCATTCCTACGTTTGTTGAAGCCGACCTTCACTAGAAAACCAGGTCTGTTAAATAGATATGACCAGGCCCTGATCTGGGGAGGGGGGGGACCCGATAGGGACAGTTGATGTAAGGGGGCACTCTGATGGGGACTATTGATGTAAGGGGGCACTCTGATGGGGACTATTGATGTAAGGGGGCACTCTGATGGGGACAATTGATGTAAGGAGGCACTCTGATGGGGACAATTGATGTAAGGGGGCACTCTGATGGGGACAATGAATGTAAGGGGGCACTCTGATGGGGACAGTTGGTGTAAGGGGGCACTCTAATGGGGACAGTTGATATAAGGGGGCACTCTGATGGGGACAATTGATGTAAGGGGGCACTCTGATGGGGACAGTTGATATAAGGGGGCACTCTGATGGGGACAATTGATGTAAGGGGGCACTCTGATGTGGACAGTTGGTGTAAGGGGGCACTCTAATGGGGACAGTTGGTGTAAGGGGGCACTCTGATGGGGACAGTTGTTGTAAGGAGGCACTCTAATGGGGACAGTTGATATAAGGGGGCACTCTGATGGGGACAATTGATGTAAGGGGGCACTTGTATGGGGACAACTAATGTAAGGGGGCACTCTAATGGGGACAGTTGACGAATGAGGGCACTCTGATGGAGACAACTAATGTAAGGGGGCCCTCTAATGGGGACAGTTGATATATGGGGCACTCTGATGAGGACAATTGATGTAAGGGGGCACTCTGATGGGGACAACTAATGTAAGGGGGCCCTCTAATGGGGACAGTTGATATATGGGGCACTCTGATGAGGACAATTAATGTAAGGGGGCACTCTGATGGGGACAGCTGATCTAAGGGGGCCCTCTGATGCAGACAGTTGATGTAAGGGGGCACTGTGATGGGGACAGCTGATGTATGGGGGCACTCTGCTGGGAACACCTGATGTGAGGGGGCACTCTGATGGGGACACCTGATGTGAGGGGGCACTCTGATGGGGACAATTGATGTCCCCAGTTCACTCCTGCACCTCCTCTACACTACCCATCAGACATTATTTCCAGCTTCTTTCTCTGAAGATGTGCTTGGCACGTAACGCGTAAGGAGGAGCCTACGCACGCCTTGACGTTACGCCATCGGAGCATTGTGGAGCTCCGGCGGCCACTACATCCGACAGGACGGTTAGTCCTGTCTGTCTTTTGTTTTGCCACTTGTACTGGATGCATCCTGCCTTTTTTAATAAATACATTTTAAACTTTACTTCACTATGGGCATTTTTTCTTGATCCCCTGTGGGGAGTACTTTTTCTCCCAGATATCGTTTGTGCACAGTGGAGCAGCAGTCTTTTTTGGTGGAACAGCGATCGTTTTTCTACCATCTAGTGGATTTCTTCTGCCCAGCTCTGTACCATCGTGTGGACCTTCACTGACCAAGGGAATATATCCACCCTTCCCATGCTGATGACTACTCTATGAACTCCATCCTTCCTACACTGCACTTTTAATGTGCACTTCTGGTTAGTGTGCATTGTTACCCTAGGTCACCGTTGTTGGGACTTTCTCTGATCACTTTTATTTATCGTGTCACATTTATATATTTATACATTTTCTAGCGCTGCACTTTTATTTTATTTTCATGTGAGGATTATTTTTGGTTATCCTGTGTGCCTTAGCTGCTTGTACATTGAAAGCGCTCACTTATTATTCTCTGTTTTATGCTCCTGGATAGTGTCTGCCGCCCAACACTTAACAAGCGTGTTCTGCGCATTTGTATAAACCACAGATTTAAAAAAAAAAAAAAAAAAAGTGGTTTAACTGAGCATTTCTTCATGTAGGAGAAGAGGTCCATCACTTTAGGACACTAGCACAAAACAGAGGCTTCACAGGGTGGTAGGGCTATGGGTGCAGAGGCCAGGGGGCATGTTCTCCAAAGCTTTGCCAGTTTCCAGTCACCTGAAGGGTCTATAACCCAAGGTCTACTGTGCCCTGTACAATTAGGACACATGGTTCGATTTTTCCCAGCAGAGCTGAAGAAAAGACATCTATCCTCTAAGCCAAAAACAAAAAAAAACAGATTCATGATGGAAATAGAAGGGTTTATCCTGGGCTAGACTACAGATTTTTTGCGTTTTTTTTGTTTGCCAGTGTCCAATCCTCCTGTTGCCGACAGTATAAGACTTCCCGTGTCCCTTAATGGACAAGAAAGAAATTAACTTTTTGTTTCTGCGTTTAGATACACTTTGACCAACTGAGTGTCTTGAGTCGCCAAGTCTAGTTCCCTCAAACCTCCTCGACTCTCACAGCATTTATGTATAGTAGCCTACCACAACACAATGTACATTTGGTTTTGTTTTTTTTCTTTTTTTTTAGGAAATGAAGGGCTTTAACGGAGTAGCAAATTTGGATACATTGCAGTTTCTTGGTTTTTATGGGGAAGATTAATTTAAAAATTGCTGAAATAAAATTTTTCTGTAATTTTTGTCACAATTTAACATTTACAAAATTTGCACACCTCAATATATTTACTGAAAAAATATAAGTCTGCTGATTAAATCATTAATATCAGTGTGATTTTACAGAACTGAACGTATGGGTTTTTGCTTGAGGGTGCACCTCATGGCCCCTTTTGATGAATTACTGCAATGCATGAGGGGCAAATAAACACGGTTTATATAAAAAAAAATTGTTTACTTAACATCACGATAATAATTTGGATTGACAGACACAAAGGCGACTTTTTCACAGGTTTGTGATCACTAGAAATAGGAATGACATTGTGTTCACTTAGGTGACCGTTTGATGCACAGCAAAGGCAAACTCATCCACATCATTGTCGCGACCGGGAGATTAATTTTGCAATAATGGAAGTTCCTCTCTAAATAAGAATCTTGTACAACCCCCAAATACAAAAAAAAAAAAAAAAGATGAGATACTTTATAAAATCTACATAAAAAAAAAATGCCATGATTTGCAAATCTCAAATCCATATTTTATTCACAATAGAAAACATATCAAATGTTTAAACTGATAAATGGACCATTTAAAAAAAAAAATTTAAATTGATTGCCATCCAAAAATGCAAGTTAACCATTAGCTGCCCGGCCAATGGCCGTTTGGCGGCTTCAGATGTGCCTCTTCATTCCGGGTGCACGCCATTTGGCGTGCTCCCGCACATGCGCCGTTTGCGGTAATGCAGAGCGGCGCAGCAGCGGGATCTGTCACGGGCCGTGCACCTCGGACACGGCCGATGACAGATCCGAGTACCGGCTCCCGTTGCTGGTACCATGTGACCTGCTGTGACCAATCACAGCAGGTCACATGACAGTTGTATACAATGGATGGCTTCATTCATGATGCCATCCATTGTATACTAGTGCCTAGCTGTGAATGGTCACAGCTAATCACATGCACATGTCATGTGATTAGCTGTGACCAAATCACAGCTAAGCACAAAAAAAAAAGAAAAAAAAAGCTGAATCGATTTCATTCAGGTAAATGCTTGCTTATAGCAAAGTAATTCTTTGCTATAAGCAAATTGTGTAAAAAAAAAAAAAAAAAAAAAAAATACTGATCACTTCCCCAAAGTAGTACAGTGTTACTATGGTAACATTGTACTACTTTGGTCATAGTAAAATATGAAAAAAAAAATCTTAAAAAAAATGTAATAAAAAATTAAATATAATAAAAAAATTAAAAAAAAAAAATATATATATATTTTTTTCATACTGTCACCAGTCAGTGTCCCTGTTAACCGCCATGCCAGTTATATGACGACGCTGTACTGCACTGGTGACAGTATGTAAAAAAAAAATAGTGAAAATAATTTTTTTAATTTTTTCATTTTCCGAAAAATTATGACATAAAAATACAACTTCAAAAAACTCGCCATGCCTCTTATGAAGTACGTCGGACTGTCTACTCTGCAAAAAGGGGTAATTTGTGGGATATCTGCACTGTCCTGACATTTGGGGGATATCTGTACCGTCCTGACATTTGGGGGATATCTGTACTGTCCTGACATTTGGGGGATATCTGTACTGTTCTGACATTCTTGGACCTCAAGAAATTAGATTGGCTGTCAGTACTTCAGTAATTCAGATCTATACCATAGTTTGTGAACTCTATAACTTTCCTACAAACTAAAAAACACATCCTAATTTGGGTTATTTTCACCAAAGACATGTAGCAGAATACATCTCGGCCTAAATTTATGAAGAACAATTATTTATTTGTAAACTTTTATAACAGAAACAAAGAAAAATGTGTTTTTTCAAAATTTTTGGTCTTTTTTTGTTAATTTAGCAAAAAATAAAAACCCCAGCGGTGATTAAATACCACCAAAAGAAAGCTCTAGTTGTGTGAAGAAAATGATAAAATTTTAGTTTGGGTACAATGTTGTATGACCGCGCAATTGTCATTCAAATTGTGAGAGCGCTGAAACCTGAAAAATGGCCTGGGCAGGAAGGTGTAAAATTGCCCGGTATTGAAATGGTTAAAGCTCGATCATGAAAAGAAGCACCCATATCTTAAAAAGATCCGGAAACACCGCCGGCTTCTCTGGGCCAAAGTTCATTTAAAATGGTCTGTTGCAATGTGAAAAACTGTTCTCTGGTCAGACAAATCATAATTTTACCTTTTTGTTAACCATGGGAGGCTGCGCCCTTCATACTAAAGAAGAGAGGAACCTTCGGGCTTGTTATCTGCACTCAAGTTCAAAAACCAGCATCTCCGATATTCGGGGGGGGGGGGGCATTAGTGTATATGGAATAGACATCTGGCACATTATATATCCAAACTTTAGAGCAGCGCATGCTCCCATGCAGACGTCTTTTTCAGGGAAGGCCTTCCATATTTCAGTAGGACAATGCTAAACATCATACTGCATCTATGACAACAGCATGGCTTCGAAGTAGAAGACTCCAGGGGCTTTACTGGCCAGCCTGCAGTCCAGACCTTTCACCAACTGGAAATATTTGGTGCATCTTGAAACAAAAAATACAACAAAGATGACCCAGGGCTGCCGAGCAGTTAGAATCCTATATCAGGCAAGAATGGGACAACATTCCTCTCCCAAAACTCCAGCAACTGGTCTCAATTCCCAGACAATGAGGCTAGGTTAACATCTATGCAGGTTGCGTTTTTTTTTTTTTCTGGTGCATTTTTTCACATGATGCGTCTTGCCATTTACGTTTTTGGGATGTGTTCATGTTGCTAGGGGGCGGCGTCAGTTGTAAAACAGGAAACGCAATCTGCTGAGGGGCAAAAGAAGTCCCTGGCCCTTTCCAAAAAAACACACCAGTTGAAAACGCATAATGTGAACGTGATCCATCCGAAATCATGTTAAATGAACTGCGTTTCTGAAAACGTACAGGTGTGAAAGTAATCGGAGTGTTGTTAAAAGAAGAGGGAGTGCTACCCCATGCTAAACGAGGCCCTGCCCCTACTTTTTTGGGACTTGTTGCTCTCAACAATTTTATTTTTTTTTTTTAAATGGTTTGATATGCTATTTTCTATTGTGAATAAAATACAGGTTTATGAGGTTGGTAAACACAGGGCTCCCTTCAGACAACAGGGATGTGCCGATTTATTTCTCTCTGCAAAGCAGGGAGATAAAACAGTCACATTACTTAGTAAATCAGCACACAGAAACACAAACATTCTTAGGTACACATTTAACCCCTTCTCAGCCAGTGTCATTAGCAGAGTGTACTTTTTTTTAGCACTGATCCCTGTATTAGTGTCACTAGAGATGTCAATGGCAGATAGCTTCCCTCCCAGTGTCAGATTGCCCACCGCACTACCACAGTTCCACTATAAGTTGTTGATTTCCTCCATTACTAGTAAAAAGAACCCCACAAAAATTCTAGTATTTATGCCACAGTTTGCAAACACTATAACGTTCATGCAAACCAATATATACTTGGGATTTTTTTTTTTTTTTAACAAAGACATGTAGTGGGGATACATTTTGGCCTACAGTGCCTTGAAAAAGTATTCCTCCCCCCTTGACATTTTCAACATTTTGCCATGTTACAACCAAAACAGTCAATGTGTTTTATTGGGATTGGATGTGATAGACCGACACAAAGTGGCCCATAATTGTGAAGTGGAAGGAAAATGAGAAATGGTTTTCAACATTTGTGACCAATAAATCTGTGAAAAGTGTGGCGGCCTTTGTATTCGGCCCCCCGGAGTCAATACTTTGTAGGACCCTCTTTGGCTGCCATTCCAGCTGCAAGTCTTTTTGGGGATTTCTCTTTGCACATCTAGAGAGGGACATTTCTGCCCGTTCTTCTTTGCAGAATCGCTCAAGCTCTGTGAGATTGGATGGAGAGTGTCTGGGAACAGCAATTTTCACGTCTGGCCACAGATTCTCCATTGGATTTGGGTCTGGACTGTGACTGGGCCATTCTAACATGAAGATGCTTTGATCTGAACCATTCCATTGTAGCTCTGGCTGGATGTTTTGGGTCGTTGTCCTGCTGGAAGGGAAACCTCCGCCCCGGTCTCAAGTCTTCTGCAGACTCTAACAGGTTTTCTTCTAAGATTGCCCTGTATTTGGCTCCATCCATCTTCCCATCAACTCTGACCAGCTTCCCTGTCCCTGCTGAAGAAAAGCATCCCCACCACATAATTCTGCCACCACGTTTCACGGTGGGGATGGTGTGTTCAGGGTGATGTGCAGTGTTAGTTTTCCCCCACACACAGCGTTTTACTTTTAGGTAAAAAAACTTCAATTTTGGTCTCCTCTGACCAGAGCCCCTTCTTCCACAAGTTTGCTGTCTCCCCCACATGGCTTTTCACAAACTGCAAACGGGACTTCTTATGGCTTTCCTCAAACAATGGCTTTCCTTGTCACTCTTCCATAAAGGCCAGATTTGTGGTGTGTACGACTAATAGTTGTCCTGGGGACAGATTCTCCAACCTGAGCTGTGGATCTCTGCAGCTCCTCCACAGTTCCCATGGGCATCTTGGCTGCTTCTCTGATGAATGCTCTCCTTGCCCGGCTTGTCAGTTTAGGTGGACGGCCATGTCTTGGTAGGTTGGCAGTTGTGCCGTACTCCTTCCATTTTCGGATGATGGATTGAACAGTGCTCCGTGAGATGCTCAAAGCTTGGGAGATTTTTTTCTTAAAACCTAACCCTGCTTTAAACGTATCCACAACTTTATCCCTGACCTGTCTGGTGTGTTCCTTGGTCTTCATGATGCTGTTTGTTCACTAATGTTCTCTAACAAACCTCTGAGGGCTTCACAGAACAGCTGTATTTATACTGAGATCACATGACACACAGGGGGACTCTATTTACTAATTAGGTGACTTCTGAAGGCAATTGGTTCCACTAGATTTTAGTTAGGGGTATCAGAGTAAAGGGGGCAACAAATGCACGCCACACTTTTCAGATATATGTAAAATTTTGAAGACCATTTATAATTTTTCTTCCACTTCACAATTATATGCCACTTTATGTTGGTCTATCACATAAAATCCCAATAAAATCCATTGACAGTTTTGGTTTTAACTTGACAAAATGGGGAAAATTTCAAGGGGTATCAATACGTTCTCAAGGCACTGTAAATTTATGAGGAAATATGATTTTTTTTAAAATTTTTTATTGAATATGTTTTATAGTGGAAAGTACAAGATACTTTTTCAAAATTTTGGGTCATTTTCGTTTATGTCACAAACCCCCCCCCCCCCCCAGTGGTGATCAAATACCACCAAAAGAAAGCTCTATTTGTGTGATGATAAAAAATCCAATATAAATTTTGTTTGTGACAATGCATGACTGCGCAATTACCAGTTAGAGTAGCACAATGCTAAATAGCTAAAAAAAATGGCCTGGTCTTGAAGGGAGTAAAATCTTCCGGAGCTCAAGTGGTTAAAATTGTGCCTGGACACACACACATCAGTGGGCAGCACAGTGGCTAAACGGTTAGTACCAGGGGTGGACTGACAACTCATGGGACCCCGGGCAATAGGGGATCATGGGGCCCCTGTGTCCTTGCCCAAACTCAAAAAAGCCTATGAAAAGGGTACCAGGGGCATCTCATGGGGCCCCTACTGACCCCGAGCCTTCGGGCAGTGCCCGAGTTTCCAAATGATCAGTCCGCCCCTGGTTATTACGCCTGCTTGGCAGTACTAGGGTTGTTGGTTTGAATCCCAACCACTGCACCACCTGCCTGGAATTTGCATGTTCTTCCTGTGCCTGCGTGGGTTTCTTCCGCGTACTGTGGTTTCCTCCCACACCTTCGACTGTACGCCCCTTGAGGGTTAAGGGTGAGGTGAATGTACTATATATATATATATATATATATAGCGCTGCGTAAGTTGGCGGCGCTATTCAAGTACCTTTAATAAAGTTCTTCTTCTGTTTTAAAATAAATAATAAACCAGAACCAGATACGACCAGATGGGGTTGGCAAATGAAAAACGCAAAATTTAAACATAAATTGAATTTATTCTAAAGCAAACTCAGGATTTTTTTTTTTCTTCTTATTTCCTTTTTTAGCAAATTCTATCACATACATGTTAATGCAACAGAAAAAAAAAAAAAAAAGAAAAAAAAAAGAAAACAAATATATCTGTACAATTGCCATGATACACGGGAAAGTGAAACAATCAAGATATAAATACAGAGATGTAACATGACAATAAAAAAAAAATCCATGCACATTAACCCAAGTATCCATCAATTTCTGTTTATGTAGCATTGCTAACTTTCCCCCATCATGGCATAATGGGGACCCCAAAGATCCAGTATCATACCTGTTTGCACTTGCAGGGTCCATAAATAATAATAGAGGTCATTGTCGATGCTACTAAAGCTCGTTAGAGAAGTGATATATAGAACTAGCTATGTGTTTGATTAGGCTGTTAGTAGGCAACAGAAGATGCTCGGGGATCTTTAAATTGGATAGTCGTGGATTTCGCCTGGACAGTTTTGCAATTCTTGGGAGCTACAGCATCTCTCTCTTTGGCAGGTTGGGCTTCTAGGCGATATGAACTCAGAAAAGAAAAAAAATACCTCGATTACATAAGATGTATGGACCATGTTCAGTCAGGTGGAGGCTCCTAGAAAGCTGCTGTGTCTGCTGCTTTGTGTACAGAAGAACAAAAAAACAAAAACCCCTTGTAGAGTATTCCATAAACTTGCACCATCTCCCACTCTTGACAAGAATTGGACTTCGGCCCTAACAGTCAGCCATGAAACAAGCACCTAGTCCCATACTAAAGACAGTCCTCACAATATCCTACTGCTCCCCCTCCCCAGTGTATGCTGTTAGAGATGGATCATCTCCTGTACAGATGGAAACCTCGCGGTTCTGTCGCAATGGTGGCGCCCCGGCAGAGACCGTCGTCCATGCTTCTTCTGGAGTGTAACACATTCTCACGGAAAGCCAAGAAAATCATCAGAGCTCAGCCCTTTCAGCCAATCGTAGCAAAGCAGTCTATTTACATTGACATTAAATATGACATAAATAAATGGGACTCTCTGTGGAAAACGGCGGACGCGAACGATTGGATGTCGGATGGGTGTTGGTAGCACCATAGTACACTTTGTGGATGCCACGACAGGTCTGGGGCTCTGGTTCTGTAGAAGACACGCAATGGGGGCCACGATGATTCTGGATCTGTAGGCGGTCACAGTTGGTTCAGTCACTCGAAAATAAAAGTCATTTTGTTAAGAGGAGGACCAACAATTATTTTTTTTTTTATTCTTCCTTCGAGATTCCGGCTTTGGGAAGTAAAAACAAAAAACTATGCGATGCAATAAGCAAGACTGTCATAAAGGTAACAATATGTGCAAAAGCGTAAAATTCAGGACACCTAAAATGTCACTGGTTTTCCCAACAAGTCTTACTTCGCACGCGCGTCACTGGCGGCGCACATTCGTGGGGGACACGGGCAAAGTACCGGAAGCCAAGTTTAAATATTTAACCTTCACAGTGGAAATAGGGAACCATCTAAATTATTCAGAATTTTCCAACCATATATGTATATATATATATATATATATATATATATATATATATATATATATATATAAATTAAAAAAAAAATTATATATATATATATATATATATATAATTTTTTTTAATAAATATATATATATATATACACATATATATTTTTTAATTGTGTATATATATATATATATATATATATATATATATATACACACACACACAATTAAAAAATATATATGTATATATATATATATATATTAAAAAATAAATAAATTTTATATATATATATATATATATATATATATATATATATATATATACACACACACACACAATTAAAAAATATATATGTGTATATATATATATATATAAATTTTTTTTTTACAATTTATATATATATATATATATATATATATATATACATATATATTTTTTAATTGTGTGTATATATATACACATACATATATATATACATACATATTTATTTGGAAAAGTCTGAATAATTTAGATGGTTCCCTTTTTCCCTTATATTTTTATACATATATATATATATATATATATTGATAGATATATCTATACATATAGATATATATATATTGATAGATAGATGTAAAAATCTGTCGCCAACGTCCGGTGTCCATTCATCAATGCAGTCGTGCATCAAGTTTTAAAAGAAAAACCAGATTGAAAGCATTTTAAAATACATGACATTCCCATCATTGGAACACAAAGTATTAGCAAAATAAAACATGTACATGTTACAAGGATCCGTGTTAGTCCCCGACCGTACTGTGCATAGAATTTGATGCATCTCACTGGGAGGACACAGCATGCTTGGAAATGGGAGAGAGGAAAGGAGAACAAAAAAAAAAGAAAAAAAAAAAAAAAAAGAAGAAATCTGGGATTTAAATAACAACATCTTGTCCACTCGCTGAATGTGAAACAGTTTTAATGGATGTAGCTCAACACTGCGTAGCCAGGTCCCTCTAAAGGGGATATTACCAGCAGCTGTAAAATTAGTTTGCTGAATATTTACAACATAAAACAGCAAAACAGAGAAAAAAAACAAAAAAAAAACAAAAACCA
The DNA here is from genome assembly GCF_062004578.1 of Staurois parvus. Lineage (NCBI taxonomy): Eukaryota > Metazoa > Chordata > Amphibia > Anura > Ranidae > Staurois > Staurois parvus. Next base: position 111,668 of record NW_028320641.1, read on the forward strand.
GAATTTAGAGTGCAAACTTTAGGCCGCCTGCAAATTTCTAAAGCCAATGTGTTTCAAATGCTAATTGTACGGCTTTCATATAGGAGAACTTTTGCCTTACCACTGAGTCACAATTTCCCTCTACATTCAATTCCAAAAAAACAAACAAAAAAAAAAAAAATTCACATACATTTTAAATAAAATACTGATTGCAACAAATATTGGGAGGTGCAGTTGCAGAAAGGCATGAGGCACTGCTGTTCGCTTCTTCACCCCGCAGCTCCGGATGGGGGGCAGTTTTTTTTTTTATTTTTAATTTTTTTTTTTTGTTTTAGGAAATTCCTAGCAAATGGACAAGAGAAACACCATTATCTTGACTAATAAAACCCCTTCAGCTCTGGAGCTCTGTAAAGCCTCGTAGGCTCCTCCTCCAGCGATGAAGTTGTCGTTTGTATTAGTGTTAATAATATTTAATGGCCCGCCGCTGGACACATCCTCTGTGTGTGGAAGGTGCTGGCGCCGCGCTCTGCCGACGTTCTCCAAAAGCCGCCCAGGACACAACCTGCCCACTAACTGTGCGTGGAGACGTCCGAGGAAGAGCTGCTGTTGCTGTTCGTCGTCTGGGCTCTTTTTATGTACAAATTTAGAAGTTTCATCTGAAAGGGAATGTGGGAGAAAAAAAAAAAAAAAATCAAGAAATAATACAGCACTGGATGCACAGATATTTATTTATTTCAGGTACTTATATAGCCCCATCAATGTACGCCGTGATTTACATATATATTGTACATTCACATCAGTCCCCGCCCCCGAGGACCGTACAATCTAAGGTCCCTAACTCACATTCATACATACACATACCAGGGACAATTTAGACAGGAGACAATTAACCTACCAGCATGTCTTTGGAGTGTGGGAGGAAACCGGAGTACCCGGAGGAAATCCACACAGGCACAGGGAGAACATGCAAACTCCAGGCAGGTGGTGCCATGATTGGGATATGAACCAACGACCTGAGTACAGCCAGATGGAAGTGCTAACCATTTAGCCACTGTGCTGCCCTACATATAAAGTGAATGCATTGCCCTCTCACTAAACAGTTGCTGGTTAATATGGAAGGTTGAGCAATCACTATGTGTATGGCCAGCTTTACCGATATGGTCTGAGATACGGGTAGTTAACCTGTTGGCTCTGACCTACGCAAATATTCGGCCTCTCAGCACCTGGGCCTCAATGCCGAGAGGTTGCATATTTGCGTACTCAAAGTAAACACACGTCGTCCTGCGCGCTCCCGGCATAATTACGGGCGCCTCTTGGAAGGGTCCCGATCGCTGCTTGCTATCCAGACCTTTTCAATCATGTAACAGCCAATCACAGCCGGTCACATGACACTAAACTCTGCCCCACCTCCCAACATCACAAACCCCTTAAAGGGCCAGGAGGTGTCAGTGCCAAGGGGTTAAAGCTGAACTTGACCCAAAAAGGGAAGTTCTGCTCCCCCTCCTCTCCCATATGTGGAATGTCTTTTTCCTGATTTTGGTACCTGCTCACAGCTCTGACAGCACAGGTGATTGGAGCAGAAATTTGGATTAGGCCGGTCTGTGTAAAATCACTGCACAGAGCAGAAAAGTATGACAGATTTGTTATTTACCCCCTTCCAGTCCGGACGCTTTCCCCCCCTTCCAGTCCGGACGCTTTCCCCCCCTTCCAGTCCGGACGCTTTCACCCCCTTCCAGTCCGGACGCTTTCACCCCCTTCCAGTCCGGACGCTTTCACCCCCTTCCAGTCCGGACACTCCCCCCCCTTCCAGTCCGGACGCTTTCACCCCCCTTCCAGTCCGGACACTCCCCCCCCTTCCAGTCCGGACGCTTTCACCCCCCTTCCAGTCCGGACGCTTTCACCCCCCTTCCAGTCCGGACACTCCCCCCCCTTCCAGTCCGGACGCTTTCACCACCTTCCAGTCCGGACGCTTTCACCCCCCTTCCAGTCCGGACGCTTTCACCCCCTTCCAGTCCGGACGCTTTCACCCCCTTCCAGTCCGGACGCTTTCACCCCCTTCCAGTCCGGACACTCCCCCCCCCCCCCTTCCAGTCCGGACGCTTTCACCCCCCTTCCAGTCCGGACGCTTTCACGCCCCTTCCAGTCCGGACGCTTTCACGCCCCTTCCAGTCCGGACACTCCCCCCCCTTCCAGTCCGGACGCTTTCACCCCCCTTCCAGTCCGGACGCTTTCACCCCCCTTCCAGTCCGGACGCTTTCACCCCCTTCCAGTCCGGACGCTTTCACCCCCTTCAAGTCCGGACACTCCCCCCCCCCCCCCTTCCAGTCCGGACGCTTTCACGCCCCTTCCAGTCCGGACGCTTTCACGCCCCTTCCAGTCCGGACGCTTTCACGCCCCTTCCAGTCCGGACGCTTTCACGCCCCTTCCAGTCCGGACGCTTTCACGCCCCTTCCAGTCCGGACGCTTTCACGCCCCTTCCAGTCCGGACGCTTTCACGCCCCTTCCAGTCCGGACGCTTTCACGCCCCTTCCAGTCCGGACGCTTTCACGCCCCTTCCAGTCCGGACGCTTTCACGCCCCTTCCAGTCCGGACGCTTTCACGCCCCTTCCAGTCCGGACGCTTTCACGCCCCTTCCAGTCCGGACGCTTTCACGCCCCTTCCAGTCCGGACGCTTTCCCCCCCTTCCAGTCCGGACGCTTTCACCCCCTTCCAGTCCGGACGCTTTCCCCCCCTTCCAGTCCGGACGCTTTCACCCCCTTCCAGTCCGGACACTCCCCCCCCTTCCAGTCCGGACGCTTTCACCCCCCTTCCAGTCCGGACACTCCCCCCCCCCCCCCCCTTCCAGTCCGGACGCTTTCACCCCCCTTCCAGTCCGGACGCTTTCACGCCCCTTCCAGTCCGGACGCTTTCACGCCCCTTCCAGTCCGGACGCTTTCACCCCCTTCCAGTCCGGACGCTTTCACCCCCCTTCCAGTCCGGACGCTTTCACCCCCTTCCAGTCCGGACGCTTTCACCCCCTTCCAGTCCGGACGCTTTCACCCCCTTCAAGTCCGGACACTCCCCCCCCCCCCCCTTCCAGTCCGGACGCTTTCACGCCCCTTCCAGTCCGGACGCTTTCACGCCCCTTCCAGTCCGGACGCTTTCACGCCCCTTCCAGTCCGGACGCTTTCACGCCCCTTCCAGTCCGGACGCTTTCACGCCCCTTCCAGTCCGGACGCTTTCACGCCCCTTCCAGTCCGGACGCTTTCACGCCCCTTCCAGTCCGGACGCTTTCACGCCCCTTCCAGTCCGGACGCTTTCACGCCCCTTCCAGTCCGGACGCTTTCACGCCCCTTCCAGTCCGGACGCTTTCACGCCCCTTCCAGTCCGGACGCTTTCACGCCCCTTCCAGTCCGGACGCTTTCACCCCCCTTCCAGTCCGGACGCTTTCACCCCCTTCCAGTCCGGACACTCCCCCCCCCCTTCCAGTCCAGGGCAATTTTCAGCTTACAGCGCTATCACACTTTGAATGACAATTGCGCGGTCATGCAATACTGTACCCATATGAATTGTTTAGCATTTTTTTTGAGACAGATAAAACTTTATTTTGGTGGGATTTATTCACCGCTGGGATTTTAATTTTTTTGCTGTATAAATGAAAAAGTCCAATTTTTTTTTTTTTTAAAAGTGTTCTTATAACATTTTGCAAATAAATAATATTTCATCATAATTCTTGGCCAAAATTTATTCAGCTATCTTTTTAGTAAAAAAAACAAAAACAAATTAGTTTATAACCAAAAATTAAAATTTTTCAACATTTTTATTTAAAATTTATTTTATTATATTATATATATATATTTTTTTATTTAACATACTGTCACCCTAGCAGTAATGTCACCATAGTGACACTGTACTACTTGTGGGGGGTGATGAAGATTTTTTTTTTCCTTTTTTTACACCGATTGCTTTTACACCCATAAAGGCTGCAAGAGGAATAATTTCTCCTTCTCTCTGGCTGCATTCCTGCAGCCATTGAGAAATACTGTGAGAGCTGTGATTGGTCACAGCTGGTCACATGGTACAAGGCTGTTGTGAATAGCCCTGTACCATGTGACCTCTGTGATCATTCACAGATTTCACACGTAGTAAGCAATGTCAGGAAGTGACATCGTTTACTACTGCTCCTGTGATCACTGATTGGCCAATCAGTGATCACATGAATCAGGACCTCACAAAGAGTACAGTGATCGGTGTTCTGCTGTATACTCTGGATCGCGGTGCTGCGCACCCCCAGGAAGCGCACACGGGCAGTGAATGCGAGTGACGTTTAGAAACGTCAACCCGCTTTGGGAGCGCTCCCGTTCAGCCGTTTATAGACATGGGCCGGATGGGAAGTGGTTAAGAAAAAAAAATAAAAATTTGCCATTAGAATCATTTTACGCTTAGCTAGGTTTAGACTTCCTCATTAGGGAGTCTCACTTCCATTGTTATACATGTGTTCTGTTCCCCGAGGTACATGCAGTGCTTTGTTCCCGTCTTCCTATGTGCTTTCTAAGGCTAGCTGTTCAAGTTCCAGCAGACTCCTGATGAACGGCCTGAAAACTGCCCCTCTGAACAGGACCTGTGGGCTGGTAGGAGCCAATGGCGGCTTCCATGATATCATCGAGTGTAAGAAGGAAGCATGTAACCTGTTGGGATTATTTCCAGTCCGGCTCCGTCTGGTACACAAAGAAGATCAGGCAGAGGCCAAGTTCACTGTATGAAGTGACACATGCAGAGCGTTGTTAGTCTGGCTTCGGCCCTGCGCTGGGAATGGATGTTTCCGGACAAAGCACACATACAGTACAATCGGTATCTTTCTGGATTATGTATCGGGAGGCTAAAACACCTTTCACACGGAGCCCATATACCCAATACTGCCAATCTAACAGTCACCAGAAACCGGCACTCCAATCTCTCTTGCTGCACTCAAAATGGAATCTTGCACTTGTTGAGGTCCCGCCCTTGGCAGATCGGGGATGTGACCCATTCAATCTGATCAAGCTGATTGGCATTGGCAGAAAAGAGCAAAACATGGCGCACTCTCCTTGTGCATCACCGGAATAATATGAAAATGTATTTAAAAAAGCAAAAACATACTCACAAGCCAAAAAGGTCATAAAAACCGAGACAAGAAGTCAAAGTATGCCAGTCGTGCGTCCTCGGGTAAAGTTCTAATGCGTTTCGGGAGTCGAACTCCCTTCCTCAGAGCAACTGATCTATTGGTCTGAGGAAGGGAGTTCGACTCCCCTAACCGAGACAAGAAGTCAAAGGATGCCAGTCGTGGACAGCATGGGTCCCGGATCAAGACTAACGCGTTTCGGGAGTCGAACTCCCTTCCTCAGAGAGACTGATCTATTGGTCTGAGGAAGGGAGTTCCCCTCCCTTATCCGATACAAGTCGTCAAAGGATGCCAGTCGTGGACAGCACGGGTCCCCGGATCAAGTCTAGCACGTTTCGGAAGTCAAACTCCATTCCTCAGAGAGACTGATCTATTGGTCTGAGGAAGGGAGTTCGACTCCCCTAACCGAGACAAGAAGTCAAAGGATGCCAGTCGTGGACAGCATGGGTCCCGAATCAATATAGCGCGTTTCGGAAGTCGAACTCTCTTCCTTAGAGCAACTGATCTATTGGTCGGAGGAAGGGAGTTCCCCTCCCCTATCCGAGACAAGTCGTCAAAGGATGCCAGTCGTGGACAGCATGGGTCCCCGGATCAATTCTAACGCATTTCGGAAGTCAAACTCCATTCCTCAGAGCAATTGATCTATTGGTCTGAGGAAGGGAGTTCGACTCCCGAAACGCGTTAGCACTTGATGTGAGGACCCATGCTGTCCACGACTGGCATCCTTGGTTTCTATGACCTTTTTGGCTTGTATGTTTTTGCCTTTTTAAATACATTTTCACATTATTCCGGTGATGCACGAGGAGAGTGCGCCATGTTTTGTTCTTTTCTGCCAATGCCAATCGGCTTGATCAGATTGGTCACATTGGGATCAGGTGATTTCTGAAGGATAAGGCACACCTGTATTGTAGCAGTGACGATCGCTCATACAACCGCCGACACACACACAAAGGCCAATTCTTACCTTGCTGCCTGTAAGCTGCGCCAGATACGGCTTCAACTCTTCTCCGATGACAGAATAAATGGCTACAAGACAGAAGACGCTTGCCTTGCGGACGCTGCTCTCCGTATTATCGTAGCCCTGGAGAGAGAAGACATCGGGGTTACAACTAAAATACGTTCATCATCAGTCCGGTCTTCAGACACGTCACTGCACAGCGCCAGGAAAGATGTGACTACACGCCTTCCGATGTGTGCATTGTTCTACACGGGAAGACACGTATGACCTTCAGATAGTTGCTGTACTCCACTGTGGGAGAAGGCCGACATGAACCATCCACACTTCAGTGGCCTTCGAGTCCCCCATGTTGTCATGTTACAATGTATTCCCCTCCCCCCTGAAATGTCCCCCATGTTGTCATGTTACAATGTATTCCCTCTCCCCCCTGCAATGTCCCCCATGTTGTCATGTTACAATGTATTCCCTCTCCCCCCTGCAATGTCCCCCATGTTGTCATGTTACAATGTATTCCCCTCCCCCCCTGAAATGTCCCCCATGTTGTCATGTTACAATGTATTCCCCCTCCCCCCTGAAATGTCCCCCATGTTGTCATGTTACAATGTATTCCCCCCTCCCCCTGAAATGTCCCCCATGTTGTCATGTTACAATGTATTCCCCCCTCCCCCTGAAATGCCCCCCATGTTGTCATTTTACAATGTATCCCCCCTGAAATGTCCCCCATGTTGTCATGTTACAATGTATTCCCCTCCCCCCTGAAATGTCCCTCATGTTGTCATGTTACAATGTATTCCCCCCTCCCCCTGAAATGCCCCCCATGTTACCATGTATCCCCCCTGAAATGTCCCCCATTTTGTCATGTTACAATGTATTTCCCCTCCCCCCTGAAATGTCCCCCATGTTGTCATGTTACAATGTATTTCCCCCCCCCCCGTAATGTCCCCCATGTTGGTAATGTATTTTTTGGGATTGGATGTGATGGACCGACACAAACTGGCACATAATTGTGAAGTGGAAGGAAAATGAGAAATGGTTTTCCACATTTGTGACCAATAAATCTGAAAAGTGTAAAGTGTGGTGGCATTTGTATTCGGCCCCCCGGAGTCAATACTTTGTAGGACCCCCTTTGGCTGCAATTCCAGCTGCAAGTCTTTTTGGGGATGTCTCTTTGCACATCTAGAGAGGGACATTTCTGCCCGTTCTTTGCAGAATCGCTCAAGGTCTGTCAGATTGGATGGAGAGCGTCTGGGAACAGCAATTTTCAGGTCTGGCCACAGATTCTCCATTGGATTTGGGTCTGGACTGTGACTGGGCCATTCTAACACATGAAGATGTTTTGATCTAAACCATTCCATTGTAGGTCTGGCTGGATGTTTCGGGTCCTTGTCCTGCTGGAAGGGGATCCTCCGCCCCGGTCTCAAGTCTTCTGCAGCCTCTAACAGGTTTTCTTCTAAGATTGCCCTGTATTTGGCTCCATCCGTCTTCCCATCAACTCTGACCAGCTTCCCTGTCCCTGCTGAAGAAAAGCATCCCCACCACATGATGATGGTGTGTTCAGGGTGATGTGCAGTGTTAGTTTTCCCCCACACATAGCGTTTTGCTTTTAGGCCAAAACGTTCAATGTTGGTCTCATATGACCAGAGCCCCTTCTTCCACATGTTTGCTGTGTCCCCCACATGGCTTCTCACAAACTGCAATCAGGACTTCTTATGGCTTTCTTCCAACAATGGCTTTCTTCTTGTCACTCTTCCATAAAGGCCAGATTTGTGGAGTGCACGACTAATAGTTATCCTGTGGACAGATTCTCCCCCCTGAGCTGTGATCTCTGCAGCTCCTCCAGAGTTCCCATGGGCCTCTTGGCTGCTTCTCTGATGAATGCTCTTGAATGCCATGTTTTGGTAGGTTGGCAGTTGTGCCGTACTCTTTCCATTTTCGGATGATGGACTGAACAGTGCTCCGTGAGATGGTCAAAGCTTGGGAGATTTTTTTATAACCTAACCCTGCTTTAAACTTTTCCACAACTTTATCCCTGACCTGTCTGGTGTGTTCCTTGGCCTTCATGATGCAGTTTGTTCACTAATGTTCTCTAACAAACCTCTGAGGGTTCACAGAACAGCTGGATTTATACTGACATCACGTGACACACAGGGGGACTCTATTTACTAATTAGTTGACTTCTGAAGGCAATTGGTTCCACTAGATTTTAGTTAGGGTTATCAGAGTAAAGGGGGCTGAATACAAATGCATGCCACAATTTTCACAGATTTATTTGTAAAATATTTTGAAAACCATTTCTCATTTTCCTTCCACTTCACAATTATGTGCCACTTTTCTATGGGCCATTTCTATCACATCCAATCCCAAAAAAATACATTGACGGTTTTGGCTGTAACATGACAACATGTGGAAAATTTCAAGGGGTATGAATACTTTTTGAAGGCACTGTATAAGTAGTAAAAACAGTCCTATACTATGCATTAATTGTAAATACACTGAATGAAAAGAGCCTGCTTCCAATAGAACGTCATTAACCATGGGAGGAGCCCCATTTACCATTACAATGACACTTCATGTTACGCTTTTTGTTCAGCTGGCCTGGAGCCCGGGGTGACTACAGAATTTACCATGCCACTTGCTCAGTGTCTCTCCGGCCCTTTCATCTGAACAGGTTGGGCCACATTATTGACCAGAAGACACCATCACCTCTGTGGGAGCAGCTCCTGTCTCCATCAGTAATCAATATTCTAGTGGACGCCTAGAATGGGATGGGCGCAAAGTCAAACCCCGAATGCCTCAACTGTGTCAACAATGTAATCTTCCCGTACATCATGCTACGACCGGGAAATGTGCTGGTTTACAATCAGGACTGCACAAATCCCTGGAGCCGATAAGCCATGAACCTAAAGAATTTAAATAATAAAAAGAAGTTGTACTTATGTGACCCCTGACCTCTTCTCTCCTGGAGTCCCCTGGCGACGCTGTTCGCTCCTCCTTCCTCTAGGTGCCCCCTTAGCAAGCCGTGTGCTATGGGGCCACACAGGCAGATGCGATCCTGACCCAGGCTGCGTGTCTCCATAGGGAGTCACTTTGGGTGGGGGGCCCATGAAACACAGTTCACTTTGGAGAAGTGGGGACCCTTGTCTCAGCTCCCCACATCCCTCTTATGTGTAAGTTACCCTGTGCCTGTTAGGGGTACAGGGTGATCTGTCCTAATATTAGAGTGGGGGGTTGTGGATTGTTTGGTGTTATGTGGTTGCATCCCATTGTTCTATTGTGTGTCTTACTTGGGAGCAAACTATTATGGGATGTGTGCGTTTGTGTGTATTGACTTGGTGGGGGGTGTTTCCGGCACCCCTGATGGGACTGTCTGTTGGTGTGTCTCTTGCTACTGGGTGTGGATTGCCCCGCCCTGTGTCATAATGCAGGGGGGGGGGTTGTTCCCTTGAATGTATATGTCTTGTATCTGTGTTGAAATAAAGTAGTCTATTTCCTGGTTTTACTTCAAGAGTGGTGTCTGTAGTCGGTGTTCGGACGGGGAAGGCGGGAGTCTAACGGAAATACCCAAGTGCAGTCTGGGTCCGGTTCCGCTACAACGCCCCTGCTCCCTTCTCACAGGATTTGACTGACAGTAGCAGGAGCCCATGGCTCCCCCTGTTCTCAATCTCCCCTGTAGGACCAGGAAGACAGAGCAGTGGTGCTGCAGTTAGAATAGCCCTTTTGAACCTTTTGCGTTTAGAACCTCTAAGTTAATTGGACTTTCATCTACTGGGGTTAATGGACTGAAAGGTAACTTGGCTCCTTAAAATCACACTAAACATTTTTTTATGAAATAAAATAAATGTAATATATACAAGTAGAATGCACCTTCTACCTTTTCCTCGGTTTCATCTTTTGAATGCAAGCTTTTTTTCTTCTATTTTCAGACTTCCTGTTCTGGGGGTGGCTACAGTTGCTTCCTGTGGCCCCCTTGTGTATGTGAACATAGCCACCCTTTCCTGCTCACCCCTGAGATGGTCCACACATGTACATGCAGACATGTTCAGCTCTATAGGAATTGTATGAGCCCCTGATGAAGTCATTCAGATGACACCGGTATGTGCAGAGCAAGTTCAGAGATGTCCTCCCGTTTGGAAGCTTTAGATCAGTGGTTCTCAACCTTCCTAATGCCGCGACCCTTTAATACAGTTCCTCATGTTGTGGTGACCCCCAACCATAAAATTATTTACCCAGTAATTATAATTCATGAGTGTCATTTTACCTCCAATACTGCTGCTTTCAACACAGCAGCTGCTTTCTACACAGTAGCTGCTCTTTACACATCGGAAATATGTGTTTTCTGATGGTCTTAGGGGACCCCTGTGAAAGGGTTGTTTGACCCCCAAAGGGGTCGCGACCCACAGGTTGAGAACCACTGCTTTAGAGCTCCAGAAAGCTTGGTTTGTAGCACTGGAGTCCTTCGCACCTTGTGGGATTTTTGACTTTTTTTTTACTTCAGCCCCAGGCCATTTCTGGCACTTTTTGTTTACATCTTAAAATCAGTGTTTTTTGCTAGAAAATGTATATTTGTTTCCCAGCAGGAGCAAATTGGATCATGCTTTGCTAGTTTTTTTTTTGCCTTCCTCTGGATCAACTGTGGGTGTGGGATTGTAACTTTTTTTTCTATTGTTGAACTGGATGGACTTTTGTCTTTTTTTAGCCAGACTAACTATGTAATATAATAGAGAATTAATTGGTATTTTTTTTGCATTTTTTTTATGTCACAGTATTTGTGTAGCAGTTTTTTTCAAACACAATTTTTGGGAAAGAATACACTTTTTTTATTGCAAAGAACACAATACGTAACCCAAATATAAAAGATCTTACACCGAGTAAATAGATACCAAACATGTCACGAGTTAAAATTTCACATGCCTGCGCAACGGCATCAAACGACGTAAATTTTACTATTCATAGGAGACGCTTTAAAAGCCTCTACAGGTTATCACTTTAGATTTACAGAGAAGGTCTGGTGCTAGAATTATTGCCCATGATCCTCACCTTTTAGATTGTAAGCTCCCAGGATCAGGGCCCTCCTAACCCTCTTGTATTGAACTGTATTGTCTGCCGTTATATTGTAAAGTGCTGAGCAAACTGTTGGCGCTGTATAAATCCTGTATAATAATAATGTGTGGGATGATCGCCATTTGTGTGCGTGCGGGACCGACATGTGCGTACGCGCAGGGTGGGGGTGGCACTTTATTTTTTATTTTTTTTTTACACTGTCACCTACATTTTTTTGTTTGATCACTTTTATTGCAGTCACAAGGAATGTAAACATCCCCTGTGACAGCAATAGACATGACAGGTATTTTTATGGATGGATCTATAAGACCCCAAATCCCTCCTCTACACTTAAAAGCATTCAAAACAACAAGATAGGCGTTTTTGAATGCTTTCAGATTTTTAAAAATGGCGCCATAAGTTTCTAAGTAAACCCAACGTGATGTCAGGTCATCACTTCCGGTCTACATTAAAGATTCCAGCTTTGTTTGGCTGTCCGGCCAGCAGGTGGACGTGCTGGCTGGTCGCTTGGGATTCCTCACAGTGGGACAGGATTTCCCAAGAGAGTGGCGGGAGGGGGAAGGGGGATGTCCAATCCCGCTGCTTGTACAAGCAACTGAGTGGCTAATAGCTGCTACGATTGCTTGTACGAGAGAATGGATCGCTGGCTCTAAAAAATGATATCGAGGTGATGCCTGCAGTTGCAGCATCACTCCGGTACAACCATGAAAACTCCAGTGATGTACGGGTACATTGCTGGTCCGAAATCAGGTTTTTTGTTTTTTTTTGATTGAAAGATTTTTTTTCAATTTACAAAAACAAAACAGCATTAGAGATAAACCAGATCATCGCCTAATGGCGAGGGGAAAAGGTTGACGGCCTACATAAGACAACGTTCCATGGGATCATAGTAGAAAAAAGCAAGATAGAGGCCCTTTTCAGATGGGAGAATCCGTCAGCGGATCCGCCTGCTCATCCAAATGTTAAAAGTAGGTTGGCCTAATGAGATCATGAAACCAGAATTCTGCAGATTATATTTTATGTATCACTATTTATGTATAGAGGTCATGTAATAAATGATATTATACTCATTGCTGGTAATCGTTGTGTATATTGATCATTCTGGGCGGCAGGGTGTGGCTACAAGGTCACACGCACACCGCATCACTTCCACTTGTACGTAAGACGTCAACACTACGTATTGCCCGACGAACGTTTTTTTTAGATTGGTTAATGTGGGCCACGATTTCGACCAACGAACGAACGCCTCTCGGTCGTCGGATGACCGATCGGTCAATTTTCTAATCGTGTATTCCCACCTTTAGGATCAAGTGGGCCTTGAATCAAGCATATACTGTTAAGTGTCTGGAAAACAGCTGCCCGGTAACGATGGAGCGCACAGGGGTCAAAGTGACGGCCCTCCAGCTGTTGCAGAACTACAAGTCCCATGAGGCATTGCAAGGCTGACATTTACAAGCATGACTCCCACAGGCAGAAGCATGATGGGACTTTTAGTTCCGCAACGGCTGGAGGGCCATCAGTTTGGCGTATGAATGAAGGATCCTGTATTGACCTTACAACAGTGGTTCTCAACCTTCCTAATGCCGTGACCCTTTAATACAGTTCCTCATGTTGTGGTGACCCCCAACCATAAAATTATTTTCGTTGCTACTTCATAACTGTAATTTTGCTACTATTATTTCAACACAGTAGCTGCTTTCAACACAGTAGCTACTCTTTACACGTGTGACTGGTCCACATAAGTACATTATGGCGCCAACCCTGTCACATACACCTGTATTTGTACGGGGTGTATGTGATGGGGTTGGCGCGATGATGTCATCATGCAGGGTATTCGTAGGTGGGCGTATCTGCATGTGGGCGGACCCGCCTGGAGACGGATAGAGAAGCGGTGTCTCGGGTGACCCTGTGACAGGGTGACCCCTGTGAAAGGGTCGTTCGACCCCCAAAGGGGTCGCGACCCACAGGTTGAGAACTGCTGCCTTACAATGTGGGCAGTTAGGCGAGTCAGACCTACCCCAAGAATGAAGACGTTGTGGTGCGAAGTGAACCCCATGCAGTACAAATACAGTTGTGACCAAAATTATTCAACCCCCACTGAAATTGAGTGTTTTGGCCAGTTTGACATTGCTTTTGATCATTCAGTCATCTTGCTTACATTTACATTAAAGAGGCACTTGTAGGTCAGACAAATATAACATAACAGTTATAATGAAATAACCACAAATGTCTTTTCTGTGCTCACAGCATTATCAGTTTTATTCAACCCCCAAGTGACATTCAATCTTAGTACTTAGTACAGCATCCTTTTACAGTTATAACAGCTTTTAAACGTGAAGCATAGCTTGACACAAGTGTCTTGCAGCGATCTACGGGTATCTTCGCCCATTCTTCATGGGCAAAGGCCTCCAGTTCAGTCACATTCTTAGGCTTGCGCACTGCAACTGCTTTCTTTAAGTCCCACCAGAGGTTCTCAATCGGATTTAAGTCTGGTGACTGCGATGGCCACTCCAAAATGTTCCAGCCTTTCCTCTGCAACCATGCTCTAGTGGACTTGGAGGTATGCTTGGGATCATTGTCCTGTTGAAAGGTCCAACGTCTCCCAAGCCTCAGGTGTGTGACGGACTGCATCACGTTTCCATCCAATATCTCCTGGTACTGAAGAGAATTCATGGTACCTTGCACACGCTGAAGCTTCCCTGTACCTGCAGAAGCAAAACAGCCCCAAAGCATGATTGACCCTCCACCATGCTTCACAGTAGGCAAGGTGTTCTTTTCATCATAGGCCTTGTTCTTCCTCCTCCAAACATAGCGTTGATCCATGGGCCCAAACAGTTCTAATTTTGTTTCATCAGTCCACAGAACACTATCCCACAACTTTTGTGGTTTGTCCACATGGCTTTTGGCATACTGCAGTCGACTCTTCTTATTCTTTGGAGACAGCAAGGGGGTACGCCTGGGAGTTCTGGCACGGAGGCCTTCATTACGCAGTGTGCGTCTTATTGTCTGGGCTGAAACTTCTGTACCCACATCTGACAAATCTTTTCTCAGTTCCTCAGCAGTCACACGGGGACTTCTCTCCACTCTACGCTTCAGGTAGCGCACAGCAGTCGAAGTCAGCATCTTCTTTCTGCCACGACCAGGTAGCGTTTCAACAGTGCCCTTTGCCTTGAATTTGCGAATGATGCTTCCTAAGGTGTCTCTTGGTATGTTTAACATCTTTGCAATCTTCTTATAGCCATTGCCCTTCCTGTGAAGAGAAATCACCTCTTCTCTTGTCTTCCTGGACCATTCTCTTGCCTTCACCATGTTTGTAACCACACCAGTAAATGTCTAGAAGGAGCTGAGTATCACAGTCATTTTAAAGCTGCCTAATTGGTGCTTATTATGCTTGATTGCTGCTCGGTGACATCCACAGGTGTTTTCAATACCTGATGGAAAGCACCTGTATGAACCTCTGTTCTTCAGAGTGGTAGTCTTTAAGGGGTTGAATAATTGTGGCAATGAAGAAACCACATAAGAACCATTTACTACTGTATTACATAAACAATTGATGTCATTTTAGTTGCATTTGGGTAGTTACAACGTCCTTGTAGGATTTGATTCTGAATACAATTCCAAATGTACACTATAGTCCCTAAACCCCTTTACAGCATTGGGGGTTGAATAATTTTGGTCACAACTGTATCTGCGTCAGGCACTGAGAAGGGGAAAGGGATACCATAGGGGTTCTAGCGCCTGTTGCCGCTGATCACGCTTCACTTTTTAGTTTGGGAACTTCTGTATAACTGGCAGCTGCTTCATAAATGTTGAACCTGACAAAAACTAATCAGACTTTTACTGAAGGAAATAATCTGGCACTAAGCCGAAAAGCACGCGGGGAAGAGGCGGAATTTTCTAGGAAAGGAATGGGTGGGATAAGCACCACTGACAGCCGATTCCACAAAGGAACGATGTGAATTACCTGTAACAAACCGGGAATAATGTCTTGCAGGATCTGATGCAGCGACTCCTTGGAAATTCTTTCAATGACTTTAGTTTGCATCTTGATAGCAGCCAGATTGATAGGATAATCGGCCGTCTGGATGATGGGACAGAGGACTTTGATGCATTGTTCGGGGTGTATGGAGCTCGCTAGGGTGGAGGCCGCTTCTTCTGCAGCTCTGACAACCTGAAATACAAAACACAATACATCAGTCACTGCTGCACCGCAGAACTCTATGAATTAGATGAGCCCCGGGAAGTGTAGGAAGCTGCTGAGGTACGCTACAATTATTTTTGAAGTTGATTAACCGTAAAAGATCTCTAAAGTGGTTCTAAAGCTCGGCTTTGGGGTTTCTTTTTTGTCTGCAAAAAGGTTAAAATAGAGGCGTCACATCACCTCCTCACCACCTGTCAATTGCCTCTGAAAAGCGTTCCAAATACTGATCACTCTTCAGAAAACCATTGAATGTCAAAACCTTTGCCAAGTCTTGGTTTGGGAAAGGTTGATGGATGATCGGTCAGGAATGAAAGCTCGGCAGAACAGCCATGTATGAACGGCTGTGGCTACTTAAGGCGAAGACTTTCACCATAACCAGCGACAGAAGCTTGGTGCATCCATCGTTTCTGAGAAATGGCAAGCCATGATAACAATGTCACAGCGGTACTAGGAAACGGCATTACCTGGGGCGTAAGACTTGGCTGGAGACGCTGGCAAGCAGAACAGATTACTCCACCCACAGACTCTGCCGACGTGGCCTGAAAAGGTTATCTAAGGATCTCTGTGATGGGAATTGTTGCCTGTGTGCAGAGCTGATTAAATAGGAACTCCAGGAATACGAGAACTTTACACACGAATTTTAGGTCCGCTTGGCTCAAACGAATCGTCCAGCTGCCACCTCTGGGTGGCCGATGGTGAAGCAGTATATCACTGTTGTAGCCTGAGCTGCATACAGGAAGCGGCGTCCTCTTCCAGCGGGCGCTCCAGCGACTTCCCCTCTATGTCCCAAATAAAGAGTGTCGCTTTCTCCCCCACTCACAATCCACTCCTTGGCCAATCACAGGAAGCCTTGTATTTATTGAAAAATATACCTGATGGGTGGGAGTGTCCTGGAGAAAGCAAAACTCTATTTTGCACAAGGAGGGTGCTGGAGTACCTGCAGGAAGAGGACGCCACATCCTGTACATTTGCCTGAAATGAAGACAGATACAGATTTTGTTTTATCCAGCTGTTTAGGCAACTTAAACCATCCAAGTGAAAGATAGAACACCAACATGTCAGAAAAGAATAAAAAACAAAATTCAAAAACAGAATCACTGAGTTGGTGAAAGGATTCCACCCCCCCCCCCCCTTGTGTCAGGATTCTGTTGAACCGCTTTTTGCTTTAATTCCAGATTTTAGTCTGTTGAAATGTCTCCACTAACTTTGCACATCTGGACTTTGCAATATTTGCCCGCTCTTCTTTGCAGAACGGCTCGAGTTCAGTGACATTTGATGGTGAGCGTTTGTGGACTGCAGTCTTCAAGTCATTCTACAGATTCTCAATGGGGTTGAGGTCTGGGCTCTGGCTAGGCCATTCAAGGACATTCCCCTTCTCCTCCAATCACTGTACGGTGATTGTTGCTGTGTGCTTTGGGTCATTGTCGTGTTGGAAGGTAAACCTTCTTCCCAACTTTCTGGCGGAGGACGGCAGATTTTCCTCCAGAATGTGAGGGGATTTTGCCCCGTCCACTTCTCCATCTATCCTGACAAGGACTCCAGTTCCTACTGCAGAGAAAACCCCCATAACAGGATATCCCCCCCTCCATGTTGTACTGTAGGAATGGTGGGATTTGGATGGTGAGTTGGATTGGATTTCCGTCAGACATTTAGTGTTGAGGCCAAATTCCATATTAGTCTCCTCTGACCAGAACACCTTTTTTTTTTTCATGTGGCCTCAGAATCTTCAAGGTGCATTTTGGCAAAACGCAGTGGTGACCACACGCGACCTTTCATGAGGAGCAGTTTTTTTCTTGCACACCCCCCCCTCAGATTTGTGATATTGTTGTCACATGCACACAATGACCACTCTCTGTCAGTTCCTGACTCAGCTTCAGAGTTGTAGGCCTCTTGGTAGCCTCACTGACCAGTTCCTCCTGGCTCATCCAGTTTGGAGCAGCGTCCTGATCCAGGGAGGGTCTGTGTGGTACCAAATACCCTCCACTTCCTAATAATAGGCTTCACTCTGCTTCTAGGCATTGATAAAGCCTTCGACATTTTTTTAAATCTATCTCCTGACTTGTGCCTGTCCTCAACTTTATCCCGGAGACAGTGCCTGGCCACCCACAGTTGGTTGTTTGCTTCAGTTTCACTAAGGACTGAAATGCTCCAGGAAAGCTCTTTTCATGCTGAGCTAATCAAAATGTCCCCAGCTGATCACAGTTGAAAGTCAAATGGCTTTTTTTGCCATTGAGAAGGTGATTAGCTACACCTGATTGAGTTTACAAGTTATTTTTAAGAGGGGTGTGATCCTTTTTCCTACTTCTGTATTTTTTTTTTTTTCCTGACACGTTGGTGTTATGTCTTTCACTTGGATTTTATAAGTTGCACTGAGTATATACAGCTGGATAAAACAAAAACTGTGTCTGTCTTCATTTCAGGCTGCAAAGCAACAAAATGTGATTATTCCAAAGGGGGCGATTCTTTGCTATACCCACGGCAGCACAGGCTACAACAGAAAATTAAAGTTTCCCCATCGGCTACACAGAGGGGGCATCTACATAGTTCATTTGAACCAAGCTGTTTCAAATGTATGAAGTAATCTCATTCCTTTAGTAGTTCTTTAAATAGGCGATGCATCTATTCATGAGATGGCAATTACAGCCCTTTGAATCCTTAAAGTGGAACTTTAGTCAGAAAATGAAGTCCTGCTAAATCACATCAGGCTGACCCCTTTAAAACAATAAAAAAAACAGTGTCTATACTGTATAAACTCCAGTAATACATAGTGTCACCTTCCTGTGCACATGCTCAGTTGCTCTCCATTTTTAGGCACTGTGCTGAATTTGTAGAGACCGATCAGCTGGCAGCTAGCGGTCTGATTATGTCCATATTTCTGTGCTGAAAGCGGTACATTGTTTTGCATGGAAATATGTTTTTTTTTTATTGTAGGCTGTAATTTTTAGGAATAACTCACTGAAATCTGTCCGGACAAGAGTCTAGTAAACATCCCGGGGATGATAAAATTTGAAACACGAAATCATAAATTATAATATAATAAATAATCATAAAAATAATAATATAATAATAAATGTAATTCAATAATATAATCAAACCAAAAACACTGAAATGTGAAATATAGCGCCAAGTTCGCACATCGCTGAGCTCAGTCGCAGAATCGTTTTCAGTGTCTGATGAGGAATTTCCCCCACGAATCATTATCACTCAATTCTGCAAGTGGTTCTGATTTACTATCGCTGTTCTCTAGCCGGTCTAAAACCGCTTTTGACCTAAAGGGACGCTTTTTGGACACCATGGACGTTTCTCAGTTTCCAGGCAGAAAGAACAGACAAAATGCAGGCAGGGCGCCGGACAAAGCACTCGGGACAAAATGTATGTGAAATGGTTTGATACAGGAATGTTATACTATGTGATTTTAGTGTATTTAGTGAATGTCACTTTTTCACATTTTTGAATTTCCCGCCAGTTCCGTCCCCCGTACGTCCCGACGTCGCAGGGACTGGAACCCGGAAGACAGATGCCGGCATCGGCCGGAGGACATTGCCGGGGACACTGCAGGGGGGACATCGTGGGAGCGCAGGACAAGGTAAGTGCTGGAGGGATCCCGGAGCAACGCTGCAGTGTATTCCCGAGTGTAGCTCGGGGGGGTTACCGCTTGTGGTGCTGAAACTTTACCCCGAGCTACACTCGGGAATACCGCCAGGAGGGTTAAAGATTTACTGCTGCTCAGGGGCTCTGGGCTCCAGCAAAACACCAGCCTCCAGCAAGAAGAAACAGGAGCAATGCTGGAGGCAATTTACAGCGCACACCGATTCTGGTAGCATAATGATTGGGGGGGGTGGCTGGGGGGCGAAGCCATGGACAGTTGCCGATGATGAAATTTCCCCTACTTACTATACAGCAGAAGGCAGAACTGATCACAAGTCTCACAGAGACTGAACAATGATTTCACAAACAATATGCATCGTCTTGAGACATGTCAGGTTCTCTTTAAATCTATTCGCAATCATTGGTAAAAAGGGCAGATGTGAGAAGACAGCTGAACCCTGGCCAGGCCTCACCCCAGAAAACGTTGCCAATTACTATCCTAGGTAACTCCGAAGCAGGAAACAGATGAAAGGACGCAATGTGCAGAAGCTATTAAATGATACTGCCAGGACACTGCGATCCGATCCGGTGAAATCAATGCACAATAGTGAAACACAGACGGCAAAGCCCAGTATGGTCATTTCCGGAGAAACATGCCTTCCGAAACCCTGCCCGGGCCAGCCATTCAACATTGTCAAGGCCAGAAAAGACGAATCCTGGCATTGTAACAATGTATGTGGGGTATGCCGGGGCAGTGCACGGCTTCTCTGCACATTTATCACAGCTTTATGCCTTCACAAGATTCCAGACCCGGTATATTTATGTATAGTTACACTGGTGCCTTTTAGATCAATGTAACTATAGGGTTGATTTACTAAAACTGGAGAGTGAAAAATCTGGTGCAGCTGTGTATGGGAGCCAATCAGCTTCTAATTTCAGCTTGTTCAATAAAGCTTTGAAAAACAAAAACCTGGAAGCTGACCATCAAATTAGCGTAACAGTAGAGCGCTTCATGGAATGGGTTTCCATGGCCGAGCAGCTGTATCCAAGCCTTCCATCACCAAGCGCAATGCAAAGCGTCGGATGCCGTGGTGTAAAGCACGCCACCACTGGACATTAGAGCAGGGGAGACATGTTCTCTGGAGGGACCAATCACTCTTCTCTGTCTGGCTAACCGATGGACGTGTCTGGGTTTGGCGGTGGCCAGGAGAACAGGACTTGCCTGACTGCATTGTGCCAAGTGTAAAGTTTGGTGGAGGGGGATTACGGTGTGGGGTTGTTTTTCAGGGGTTGGGCTTGGCCCCCTAGTTTCAGTGAAGGGAACTCTTAAGGCGACATTTTGGACAATTTCATGTTCCCAACTTTGTGGGAAGAGTTTGGGGATGGCCCCTTCCTGTTCCAACATGACTGCGCACCAGTGCACAAAGCAAGGTCCATAAAGACATAAAGGAGCCAGTTTGGGGTGGAGGAACTTGACTGTCCTGCACAGAGTCCTGACCTCAACCCCATAGAACACCTTTGGAATGAATTAGAGCGGAGACTGCGAGCCAGGCCTCCTCCCCCGACATCAGTGCCTGACCTGACAAATGTGCTTCTGGAAGAATGGTCCAACCTTCCCATAGACACCCTCCTAAACCTTGTGGACGCCCTTCCCAGAAGAGTTGAAGCTGTTATAGCTGCAAAGGGCGGGGCCAACTCAATATTGAACCCTACGGACTAAGACTGGGAGGCCATTAAAGGTCATGTGCGTGGAAAGGGCGGGGCCAACTCAATATTGAACCCTACGGACTAAGACTGGGGGGCCATTAAAGGTCATGTGCGTGGAAAGGGCAGAGCCAACTCAATATTGAACCCTACGGACTAAGACTGGGGGGCCATTAAAGGTCATGTGTGTGGAAAGGGCGGGGCCAACTCAATATTGAACCCTACGGACTAAGACTGGGGGGCCATTAAAGGTCATGTGTGTGCAAATGGGTGGGGCCAACTCAATATTGAACCCTACGGACTAAGACTGGGAGGCCATTAAAGGTCATGTGCGTGGAAAGGGCGGGGCCAACTCAATATTGAACCCTACGGACTAAGACTGGGAGGCCATTAAAGGTCATGACCGTGGGAAGGCCGGCGGCCCAATACTTTTGGCAATATAGTGTGTGTGAGAAGTATCAGATTAGGCCCGGAGCTAAAGTGGTTAAATATAACAAATTATGACTTGTACCTGGGAGAAGTAACAAAAAGTAGTACATTCTGCAGCAGCCATCGGTCTCTCATGGCCAACAAACGGGAATAACCAAGATTTATGTTAGATGTACAGCAGTTTATGGTGGAGAAGATTGCGTTCTATAAACTTTCGAGTCTCACATTAAACAGAACGTTATAAAAGTGTATCACCTCTGTTTGTATGCAACACACAATAACACTTTACAGCTATACATACCGAGACGACTGACTGACTGACACAGAGAGAGAGAGAGAGAGAGAGAGAGAGAATTTGAAACGTCTTGTTCTTTCGAGCGTTAATTTCCATGCAGAGAATAATGTGCCCATTAATTTCGGCTTCATTAGTTTTCTTTTACTCTACACTTAGGTATCTTGTTAATAAGTAAACCCCCGGGTCACTATGAAGCACAATCTCATTACGCTCGGTATTTGGGGTGGTTGGAAACGATGGAGAGCAGATTTCAGCCGCACAAAGAATTTTTGTTCAGTGGGCAGATCTGCATTCTGAAATCGAATATATAAAATGTAAGCATAGCCAGCCGCCCCCCTCCAACCCTCACCACAAGGACCAGCGGAAACACCCCCAATGATAACTTATTTGTATTCACTCTGCTCACAAGATATTCTTAAAATATTTGTAAATGTTTTAGGTGCTAAATAAAAATGGGATCTACTTAAAGTAGAATTCCAGCCTCAACCTAACTAGTCTTAAAAATGTCCGCCGTGCCCTTTAATATCTCTGCTGACATGGTCAGAGACGACATTCAGGTAGGCCGTGGCGTTTAAACGAAGCTCAATTGGTATTAAAGGGCCCAAAATGAGCCAAGAAAATCTCCCCCACACCATGACACCACCAGCCTGAACAGTGGATACAAGGCAGGATGGATCCACCACACCATGACACCACCACCACCAGCCTGAACCATTGATACAAGGCAGGATGGATCCACCTCACCATGACACCACCACCAGCCTGAACCATGGATACAAGGCAGGATGGATCCACCACACCATGACACCACCACCACCAGCCTGAACAGTGGATACAAGGCAGGATGGATCCACCACACCATGACACCACCACCACCAGCCTGAATCATTGATACAAGGCAGGATGGATCCACCTCACCATGACACCACCACCACCAGCCTGAACAGTGGATACAAGGCAGGATGGATCCACTACACCATGACACCACAACCAGCCTGAACAGTGGATACAAGGCAGGATGGATCCACTACACCATGACACCACAACCAGCCTGAACAGTGGATACAAGGCAGGATGGATCCACCACACCATGACACCACCACCACCAGCCTGAACCATTGATACAAGGCAGGATGGATCCACCATACCATGACACCACCACCACCAGCCTTAACAGTGGATACAAGGCAGGATGGATCCACCACACCATGACACCACCACCACCAGCCTGAACTGTTGATACAAGGCAGGATGGATCCATGCTTTCATGTTGTTTATGCCAAATTCTGACCCAACCATCTGAATATCGCAGCTGAAATCCAGACTCATCAGAACCGGCAACATTTTTCCAATCTTCTATTGGACAATTTTGGTGAACCTGTGTGAATTGTGGCCTCCGTTTCCTTTTCTTAGCTGACAGGAGTGGCACCCGGTGTTGTCTTCTGCTGCTGTAGCCCATCTACTTTAAGGTTGGATGTGTTGTGCATTCAGAGATGGTATTCTGCATACCTTTGTTGTACCGAGGGGTTATTTGTGTTACTGTTGCCTTTTTATCATCTGGAACCAGTCTGCCCATTCTCCTCTGACATCAACAAGACATTTTCCTCCACACAACTGCCACTCACTGGACATTTTCTCTTTTTTGGGCCATTCTCTGTAAACCCTAGAGATGGCCGTGCGTGAAAAAATCCCAGTAGATCAGCAGTTTTTGAAATACTCAGACCAGCCCTTCTGTCACCAACAACCATGCTGCATTCAAAGTCACTTAAATCCCCTTTCCTCCTCATTCTCATACTCGGTTTGAACTTCAGCAAGTAGTCTTCACCACGTCTAGAGGCCTAAATGCATTGAGTTGCTGCCATGTGATTGGCTGATTAGCAATTTGTGTTACCAAGCAAATTGAACAGGTGGACCTAATAAAGAGGCCGGTAAGTGTGTGTGTGTATATATATATATATATTTTTAGCTCACTCTCCCTCTCTTTTTTTTTATTTCTGTATATATATATATATAGAGAGAGAGAGAGAGATAATATCACTATGAATATCTATCACTATCTATAAATATATATATATATTTATATCTCTCTCTATATATAAAAAAATAAATAAATAAATAAATATATATATATATATATATATATATATATAATAAAAAAATTATATATATATATATATATATATATATATATAATAAAAAAATTATATATATATATATATATATATATATATATATATATATATATATATAAAATAAAAAAATTATATATATATATATATATATATATATATATATATATATATATATATATATATATATATATATATAATAAATATATATAAAATTAAATAATAAAAAAAATATATATATAACAAATTAAATAAAATATATATATAAAAAATAATATATATATATATATATATATATATAAATAAAAATATATACCTATATATACACACACGCACATACACAAATAGAACAATCATTTCACTACTGAATCTCTACAGGTCTCCATAGTACACAAAACTAGTTGCCATAGATAAATTGCTAGACATAGTATTGCCCCGTGTGTGAGTGGGTACGCTGCACCTTGTTCATTCATAGAGAGCGACTAGAGTTCTCTTCAGTCTGTGTGCACAGAGCCTTCGATGGCAGAAACCCAACATGTCATTTTCCCTATGAAACTGGTTCTGGCAGAGAGTCAAATGACTGGTGAAAGTATACACTGAGTAGGTGGCACATAAAAACAAGAATCAGAACACAATGTCTCTTGGAATCTTATCAGAAATCCAGTAACAAACCTCTGACTGTTCGCCTAAATGATTGCTATGTGATTACGACGACTGAATAACTCGCTCAGCACTTAGCAGTTGGGAAGCCTTCTGTCCTACTGGAGAAGCTGCTTACTTCTATCCTGCTGGGTATGGCAGATAAAGGGCAATATGGTGGTGTGAAGTCCAGTAACCTCTTATAGGGGGTCCCATCAACTACTAACTGCTCAATAATTGCCACACCTTAGCCAGACGAGCTTCTCGAGAAGCCATGGCCCATGGCATGATCCATATCCTCACCCTACTGTCTGTCCCCAACTGCACCAACCATGAATCTACCTCTTTATGGGAATCCTTGTGAGCCTCCAGAGTCTTCATGATCGTCAGCTCAGCATAATTTTTAAACCTGGCAGGCTGGTTCCTCAGGATTTCCCGGAGTACTCGTAATGCAAGAGCTCGAATTGCATGCTGGAAAAAAAAAAAAAAAAAAAGAATGAATACTGGTCCTAGAATCAGCAAAACACACAACGTTTAAAAGGCATAAAACTGACCCAATCTAGAATAAATCCCATTTATTCAAACTAACTGCAAAATTCTTCACTTAGATAATTGGCAGGTTCAAAAAGACTCCTAAAAAATGACATCGAAGGAATTAAAAGGCCACCTATCATGCTGCATGTGCACAAAATCACGTATAAATGCACGATTTTGCATTTCCAGGTAGGGGTTGAGCACGCCCTACCCGCGCCGCCATTGGCCTCCGCGGCTGTCAATCAACGGGTCCCCGGCCGGTGATTACTCACTGGCGCCCGGTGATTGCCGTGATTTTCCGACAGGGCGGAAAACTGTTAGTAAACAAAACGGTTCTCCTCCCTGTCAGCTCGTGCACAGCCATGCAAAGCAGTGTGCTTACAGTGAAGCACAAACACGGAACTTAATGTAAAACAGCACACATTTAACCCTTTGATTGCCCCACATGTTAATCCCTTCCTGCCCAGTGCCATTAGTACAGTGTCAGTGCTTTTTATTTGCACTGATCACTGTGTTGGTGTGGATGTCAGTGACACCAACTCAGTTCCCCCCTCAGTGTCAGAATGCCTGCCGCAGTCCCACAACAAGTCGCTGACCGCGATCGTACAGCGCTGAGCGAACTATTGGCGCTTTATAAATACTGTATAATAATAATCGCTACCATTACTAAAGAAAGAAGAAAAAAAAACACCCCACTATATATATATATATATATATATATATACACATATACCACCATTTATAAACGCTATAACTTTCACGTAAACCAATTAATTTACACGTATTGGGTTTTTTTTTTCTTTTTTAGCAAAGACCCGGAGCAGAATACATTTTGGCCTAAATTTATGACGGAATTAGATTTTTAAAAATTTTTTACTGGACGTGTTTAATAGCAAAAAGTCAAAAATATTGTTTTTTTTTCTCAAAATTGTCTTTTTTTTATAGTGCAAAAATTAAAAACGCACAGGCGAACAAATACCACCGAAAGAAAGCTCTATTTGTGAGGAAAAAAAGGACGTAAATTAAATTTGGATGTAGCGTTGCATGACCGCGCAATTGTCAATTAAAATAACGCAGCGCCCAAATGCAAAAAAATGTCCTGGTCAGGAAGGGGGGGGGGTAAATCCTATGGAGGGCAAAGGGTTAAAGACTAATTCCAAGCACTGGCACGCTGGAAATCACTGAATCAGACAGAACAACTTTAGTGATCTCCACTTGATTCTGGGTCCAGGGCCAAGCAGCCACAGCTGATCTCTAGCATTGTGAACGCAGAAGGTCGGCCACTTGGCACGGATACCAAAGAATACTTTGCTTTTTCTGAATGAATGCAAAGCATTCTCTGACTGGGTGAGATGGAGAGGCTGGGCAGCGATGTCACACTCCACCTCATCCAATCAAGAGAACACTTTGTATTCATTTCGAAAACGCAAAGCATTCTCTGACTGAGTGAGATGGAGAGGCTGGGCAGCGATGTCACACTCCACCTCATCCAATCAAGAGATCACTTTGTATTCATTCCAAAAATGCAAAGCATTCTCTGAATGGAGCCTGTGCTGAACAACTGACTTCCTGTGCCCATGACGTAGGAGAGCAGCCGCTCTGTGCGAGACCTGGCAGCAAATGGAGATCGGTGGAGTAGTAGTATCTACTAGGGTTGCACTGATACCGGTACAGAGCTCTTGCATGAATACTCGTGCAAATACACCGATACCTTTGCAATGCCATTTGAGCCCATACGAAATGAATGGGCTCAAATCACACAGCAAAGAATCGCATGCCCTGTGAACAGGAATGCGGTGCGATGCCTGTCCAAATCGCATACGTTTCCCCGCAGGGCTCCTGTGTGAATCCAGCGATGTCATAGTGCCTTCAGCCTGGGTTCACAACTGACACAGCTGTGGGAAACCACATGCAATTCAGACGGGAATCGCACCGCATTCCTGCACAAATCGCATGCGATTCTTTGCAGTGCTATTGCAGCCCATTCATTTTGTATGGGCTCAAGTCGCATTGCAAAGGTATCGGTTTTGGGTATTGGAGCATTTTCATGGGTATCCATGCAAGTACTTGGTATGGGTGCAACCCTAGTAGACACCATTACTCCACTGATCTCCACTTGCAGCCCAGAGGCTGCTCTCCTGCATTGTGTCAGGTATCAGTACGCAGTATCGGCGAGTACCTGGGAAAATGTTTTGGTACTCATACACGCCGGCAAAAAGAAAAACCAGTATCTGGATATAACATTTATAGGTGACGTTGATCCAGGGAATATCCGATTGCCTCTCGGGGGATCAGGAAGGAAATTTTTTCCCTGCAGGAGCAAACTGGATCATCCTTTGCTGGGGAAAAAAATTCCTTCTTCTGGATCAACTGTGGGTGTAGGATTATAACTTTTTTTTTTTTTTTAATGGTTGAACTGGATGGACTTTTGTCTTTTTTTCAGCCAGACTAACTATGTAACTATGTACAACCCTAGTGTCTTCTTCACTGATTTCCAGCTTCCAGAGGCATGGATCAGGTACGGTAAATCCATAGTTATGTTGATCCAAGCTGGACCAGTGTCACCATGTATAATATGTAACAATGGTTGCAGAACTCACATCTTTATCTCCTAAAGTCTCAAGGAGAAGGAGGAGAATAGTTTTGAAGTGCTCCTCCCAAACGCCAAGGTTGTCTTCTCTAGTTATCTTCAGCAGTTCACAGAGGGCGCCTTTCCTCTCCTCCACCCGCTCATTGTGATTGGACAACTCTTTCAGCAGGTCAGCCACCAGATCCGAGTGGTCAATGGGAACTGTAAAGTACAAATATTGGTCAGTATAAAAGGTGCGAGCACAAGGATCCACTTGAAGAAGAAAAGTGCTGGTCACAACCAACCGTCACGCAGCTGGTCCATGTCATCATCAAACACGGCTTCCTTAAGTGCGGTCTTGTCATAACTATTTATAGAATCTGAGTAGGGGTAAGGACTGTACTCCCGCCCACGCGGACCGGTAAAAGCGCGAGGTGGTTGTGTGTTCAACAGTGAAGTTTTGTTGTCCAAAGCCATCCGTCCTCCTTCCACAACATCTCCTCCACGGAGATCACCTACAGGAGATGCCATTCCAGCTTCTCGGGAGACCTGGGGTGTAGAAAATAGAACATGTTGCCAAAAAAGAAATGCTTTGGACTTCCTCGAGGTATATGTCATCATTTCACCCCAAGGACCTCACGTTGCCTTATACAGCTCCAGTAAATCGTTGGTTGTTCTAATTTCAGGAATCAAATAGGAAAATTGGGTGATAATGCCAGTGAATGATTATGTAATGCAGAGGATGAAAATTCTGCTGAAACTAAATGGATCCATAGCTGTTTGTTAAACCTTTAGGGCTCATTTACACTCGCTTTGACACACATTAAAGCATCTGCAGCTTCAACATGCTTTTTTGATACTTTTGTGTTGCTTTTTTGAATCTTTAATCAAGCTTGGCAAATGCTCTGTGGGTGTTGATATTCTATTTGTTTTAAGGGGGCCCCAGTGGAACCCCAGCTCAATAATATCTCCACTCAGCAGATCCCCGGCTCATTAGTACCTCAAGCTCTGCCGATCCCCGGCTCGGTAATACCCTCAGCTCTGCCGATCCCCCACGCTCAGTAATACCCTCAGCTCTGCCGATCCCCCCCGCTCAGTAATACCCTCAGCTCTGCCGATCCCCCCCGCTCAGTAATACCCTCAGCTCTGCCGATCCCCCCCGCTCAGTAATACCCTCAGCTCTGCCGATCCCCCCCGCTCAGTAATACCCTCAGCTCTGCCGATCCCCCGCTCAATGATACCCTCAGCTCTGCCGTTGCCCCGCTCAGTGATACCCTCAGCTCTGCCGTTGCCCCGCTCAGTGATACCCTCAGCTCTGCCATTGCCCACTCAATAATACCCTCAGCTCTGCGGATCCCCCACTCAGTAATACCCTCAGCTCTGCACATCCCCCACTGAGTAATACCCCCAGCTCTGCTGATGCCCCACTCAGTAATACTCTCAGCTCTGCTGTTTCCCCACTCAGTAATACCCTCAGCTCTGCTGATTCCCCGCTCAGTAATACCCTCAGCTCTGCTGATCCCCCGCTCAGTAATACCCTCAGCTCTGCTGATCCCCCACTCAGTAATACCCTCAGCTCTGCTGTTTCCTCGCTCAGTAATACCCTCAGCTCTGCTGTTTTCCCGCTCAGTAATACCGTCTGCTCTGTTTCCCCACTCAGTAATACCCTCAGCTCTGCTGATCCCCCGCTCCGTAATACCCTCAGCTCTGCTGTTTCCCAACGCAGTAATACCCTCAGCTCTACTGATCCCCCACTCAGTACTACCCCCAGCTTTGCTGTCCCCCACTCAGTAGTACCCACAGCTCTGCTGATCCCCCTCTCAGTTGTACCCTCAGTTTTGCTGATCCCCCTCTCAGTTGTACCCTCAGTTCTGCTGATCCCCTGCTTAGTTGTACCCTCAGCTCTGCTGATCCCCCGCTCAGTTGTACTCTCAGTTCTGCTGATCCCCAGCTCATTAGTAAACCCCAGCTCTGCACCGTACTTACCAAGTCATCCTTCCTTCCATCCCGCTTAACAGGCTCATTTAAGTCCTCTTGGCTGCGGAAGCTGAATTTCTCAATGGCCTCGGTGACACCACGGAGCGAACTATAAATCTCATCAGAATTCAGGTTTTCGGTGTCATAATCTAGAAGGCTGGAAATGAAATATAAAGTTAAAGCAAATACTGAAATGGGATACAGTTTTCTTAAGAGTAGCATAGGCTCAACAAGCAAAGGTCTCCCAGCAGCTGGAAGCGTGATGGAACGTATCTGGGAGACAAGCCGGGCACAAGAGGTGCAGTCCTGCATTAACGTCGCAGGGAAGAGACATCCTGGAACAAGCATTTAATGAATGGACAATGCATACAGCAATTGATGAAGATGTAGAAATACTTGTGTAACATGTAACCTACACTTCAGTCAAAAGGGAGAATCCACAAATAATATTGTGTGCAAATAATAATAATGTGCATGTTCCTGCTGTTATCCGTGTTGTAGCCCGGACACATAAAATAGAATTTAGGCTTCAACAAGCCCAGAGATCTTCCCTGCAATCTGGAACCGACTGCACAATATACATTTGACACTGACATTCAGCGCAATGGATATGTATAGGGCGCATCAATGGAGGAGGCTGTGGACCGAGAGATGTCAGCCGGGGACGGAGGAGGCTGTGGACCGAGAGATGTCAGCCGGGGACGGAGGAGGCTGTGGACCGAGAGATGTCAGTTGGGGACGGAGGAGGCCGTGGACCGAGAGATGTCAGCCGGGGACGGAGGAGGCCGTGGACCGAGAGATGTCAGCCGGGGACGGAGGAGGCCGTGGACCGAGAGATGTCAGCCGGGGACGGAGGAGGCCGTGGACCGAGAGATGTCAGCCGGGGACGGAGGAGGCCGTGGACCGAGAGATGTCAGTCGGGGAAGGAGGAGGCCGTGGACCGAGAGATGTCAGCCGGGGACGGAGGAGGCCGTGGACCGAGAGATGTCAGCCGGGGACGGAGGAGGCCGTGGACCGAGAGATGTCAGCCGGGGACGGAGGAGGCTGTGGACCGAGAGATGTCAGCCGGGGACGGAGGAGGCTGTGGACCGAGAGATGTCAGTCGGGGACGGAGGAGGCTGTGGACCGAGAGATGTCAGCCGGGGATGGAGGAGGATGTGGACTGAGAGATGTCAGCCGGGGATGGAGGAGACGCTGGACAACAGGCACCGGCAGCACTTCTAGGACTTGAAGCAAACTCCGTATGTGGAAGAGGATAGAACAGGAAGGCGCTTCTAAGTGCAGTATATCCAGAAAAATCTTTAATAATGACTGTTAGAAACACTTACAAACTCGTCCAGAAA
Source organism: Staurois parvus (assembly GCF_062004578.1). NCBI lineage: Eukaryota > Metazoa > Chordata > Amphibia > Anura > Ranidae > Staurois > Staurois parvus. Next base: position 142,214 of record NW_028320641.1, read on the forward strand.
ACCGCAACTGGAAGATCTTGACAAAAATCTTACTTACAACTGAATAAAATACTATGGGAAAAAAAAAACGGAAAAAAAAAAAAACAACCAAATTCCAGGGCGCCTATCATCAATCAAAATACGAAAGTTCTTTATTTTCCTAAAAAGTATTGTACTCCTAGAGCATTAGATTCTATACAGAACTTCTAGGACAGCGGTTCTCAACCTGGGGGTCGCGACCCCTTTGGGGGTCGAACGACCATTTCCCAGGGGTCGCCTAAGACCATCGGAAAACACATATTTCCGATGGTCTTAGGAACCGAGACACCGCTCCTCCGTCTCAGGCGATGTGTGGGCGGGATGATACGCTGCTCCTGTCACCTGGCCACACCTCCGGGATCGCTCAGCAGCTCCGCCTCCTCGCCGCTGATTGGCCACCGGAACTGTAGCTCAGGAGAGGCACACAGGCGGCCAATCACCGGCGAGGAGGTGGAGCTTGGAGAGGAGGAGCCGAGCGGCAGCGCGCGTACATCAAAGAAGATCGAGGGAGCTGCCGGAGCGAGTGAAGAGGAGAGCGGCCAGAGAAGGAAGACAGCTGACAGGTAAGTGAGAGAGCGAGCCCAGGCTGGAGCAGGGGTCAGCAAAGTAAGTATCATTGGTGTCAGTGGGAGGAATAGTGCCCCATCATTTGTGTCACTAATACCAACGATGGGGCACTATTCCTCCCCCCACTGACACCAATGATGGGGCACTATTCCTCCCCCCACTGACACCAACGATGGGGCACTATTCCTCCCCCCACTGACACCAACGATGGGGCACTATTCCTCCCCCAACTGACACCAACGATGGGGCACTATTCCTCCCCCCACTGACATTAACGATGGGGCACTATTCCTCCCCCCACTGACACCAACGATGGGGCACTATTCCTCCCCCACTGACACCAACGATGGGGCACTATTCCTCCCCCCACTGACACCAACGATGGGGCACTATTCCTCCCCCCACTGAAACCAACGATGGGGCACTATTCCTCCCCCCACTGACACCAACGAAGGGGCACTATTCCTCCCCCACTGACACCAACGATGGGGCACTATTTCCCCCCCCCCCTGACCCCAATGATGGGGCACTATTCTCCCCTTCACCACACTGACATCAATGATGGGGCACTATTCCTCCCACTGACACCAATGAAGGGGCACTATTCCTCCCCCCACTGACACCAACGATGGGACACTATTTCCCCCCCCCCCTGATACCAATGATGGGGCACTATTCTCCCCTCCACCACACTGACATCAATGATGGGGCACTATTCCTCCCACTGACATCAATGATGTGGCACTATTCCTCCCACTGACACCAGTGATGGGGCACTACTTCCACTGACACCAGTGATGGGGCACTACTCCCCCCACTGACACCAGTGATGGGGCACTACTCCCCCCACTGACACAAATGATGGGGCACTACTCCCCCCACTGACACCAATGATGGGGCACTATTCCTCCCACTGACACCAACGATGGGGCACTATTCCTCCCACTGACACCAACGATGGGGCACTATTCCTCCCACTGACACCAACGATGGGGCACTATTCCTCCCACTGACACCAACGATGGGGCACTATTCCTCCCACTGATACCAACGATGGGGCACTATTCCTCCCACTGACACCAACGATGGGGCACTATTCCTCCACTGACACCAACGATGGGGCACTATTCCTCCCACTGACACCAACGATGGGGCACTATTCCTCCCACTGACACCAGTGATGGGGCACTATTCCTCCCACTGACACCAGTGATGGGGCACTATTCCTCCCACTGACACCAGTGATGGGGCACTATTCATCCCACTGACATCAGTGATGGGGCACTATTCCTCCCACTGATACCAACGATGGGGCACTATTCCTTCCACTGACACCAATGATGGGGCACTATTCATCCACTGACATCAGTGATGGGGCACTATTCCTCCCACTGACATCAGTGATGGGGCACTATTCCTCCACTGACATCAGTGATGGGGCACTATTCATCCTACTGACACCAATGATGGGGCACTATTCCTCCCACTGATACCAATGATGGGGCACTATTCCTCCCACTGATACCAACGATGGGGCACTATTCCTTCCACTGACACCAATGATGGGGCACTATTCATCCCACTGACATCAGTGATGGGGCACTATTCCTCCCACTGACATCAGTGATGGGGCACTATTCCTCCCACTGACATCAGTGATGGGGCACTATTCCTCCCACTGACACCAATGATGGGGCACTATTCCTCCCACTGATACCAACGATGGGGCACTATTCCTCCCACTGATACCAATGATGGGGCACTATTCATCCCACTGACACCAACGATGGGGCACTACTCCTTCCACTGACACCAATGACATGGCACTACTCCTCCCACTGCAAAATTACAGGTATGAAGTAGCAACGAAAATAATTTTATGGTTGGGGGTCACCACAACATGAGGAACTGTATTAAGGGGTCGCGGCATTAGAAAGGTTGAGAACCACTGCTCTAGGATGTGTCCATAACCAGCTTCCATCATTGATATCACACAGATTACCAGTCACACTCCAGTAAATCAACTCTAATGCACTCAGCGACATCAATGCCAGCAAGGAACCATCAAGAATCGGGGCAATGTGCGTGACTACAGCCCATGATGGTGAGAATGAGAAGTGCTGTCAATGTTAAAGCAACAAACGTGTCATGAGTCCACAGCTTGGAACTTCAGAAACAGGGCACTGAATAGGGGCATGGTGGAAGCTGTCCGAGCTGCAGTGAGGGAATCGACTCCATATTAAATGTCCATGGTTTTGGAATGGGGATAGGCGTAGCTTCCAAGCGGGTTTACAACGTACCATAGATGACATTAGTCTGCAAATTTTATTTTCCCCAAAAATGGCCATTTATGATGTCATCGGACTTAGAAGATGCAATGTGCGACGAGGGAAAACAAAATAAATCCTGACCTTTATTTTCAGAGGAAAGTCCATTCAAAAGCAACATTCAGCTAATGCTGTTGTTTTAACATGAGAACTACATTATTCTTTTAACCACTTCCAGTCCGGACACTTTCACCCCCTTCCAGTCCGGAAACTTTCACCCCCTTCCAGTCCGGACACTTTCCCCCCCCTTCCAGTCCGGACACTTTCCCCCCCTTCCAGTCCGGACACTTTCACCCCCTTCCAGTCCGGACACTTTCCCCCCCTTCCAGTCCGGACACTTTCCCCCCCTTCCAGTCCGGACACTTTCCCCCCCTTCCAGTCCGGACACTTTCCCCCCCCTTCCAGTCCGGACACTTTCCCCCCCCTTCCAGTCCGGACACTTTCCCCCCCTTCCAGTCCGGACACTTTCACTCCCTTCCAGTCCCGACACTTTCCCCCCCTTCCAGTCCCGACACTTTCCCCCCCTTCCAGTCCCGACACTTTCCCCCCCTTCCAGTCCGGACACTTTCACCCCCCTTCCAGTCCGGACACTTTCCCCCCTTCCAGTCCGGACACTTTCAACCCCTTCCAGTCCGGACACTTTCACTCCCTTCCAGTCCCGACACTTTCCCCCCCTTCCAGTCCCGACACTTTCCCCCCCTTCCAGTCCCGACACTTTCCCCCCCTTCCAGTCCCGACACTTTCCCCCCCTTCCAGTCCCGACACTTTCCCCCCCTTCCAGTCCCGACACTTTCCCCCCCTTCCAGTCCCGACACTTTCCCCCCCTTCCAGTCCGGACACTTCCCCCCCCCTTCCAGTCCGGACACTTCCCCCCCCCCCCTTCCAGTCCGGACACTTCCCCCCCCCCCTTCCAGTCCGGACACTTCCCCCCCTTCCAGTCCGGACACTTTCACCCCCTTCCAGTCCGGACACTTTTACCCCTTCCAGTCCGGACACTTTCACCCCTTTCCTGTCCGGACACTTTCACCCCCTTCCAGTCCGGACACTTTTACCCCTTCCAGTCCGGACACTTTCCCCCCCTTCCAGTCCGGACACTTTCCCCCCCTTCCAGTCCGGACACTTCCCCCCCTTTCAGTCCGGACGCTTCCCCCCCGGCCAATTTTCAGCTTTCAGCGCTATCACACTTTGAATGACAATTGCGCGGTCATGCAACACTGTACCCATATGAATTTTTTAGCACTTTTTTTGAGACAGATAAAGCTTTATGTTGGTGGTATTTATTCACCGCTGGGATTTTAATTTTTTTTGCTATGTAAATGAAAAAGTCCAAAAATTTTGAAAAAAAGTGTTTTTCTTATAAAATTTTGCAAATAAATAATATTTCATCATAAATCTTGGCCAAAATTTATTCCGTTATCTTTTTAGAAAAAAAAAACAAATTAGTTTAGAACCAAAAATTATGTTTAAACATTTTTTTTTACATTTTTATATTATGTTTTTTCTTTTTTTTTTTTTTTACATACTGTCACCCACCCTAGCAGTACAGTGTCACCATGGAGGACACAGCGGGCACTGGATCGCGGTGCTGCGCGCTCCCAGGGAGCGCGCACAAGCAGGGGGCGGGGAGGCCGTTTATAAAAGGCCACCTGACCCTGCACTGCCACCGTCCGGCCGTTTATATACAACAGCCGGACGGGAAGTGGTTAAAAGGAAACAATGGCAGCCAGGAATGCGAGAGTCCCCAATGGCACACGATGGGACAGACGGCATTCCGTAATGACGGGGTGAACTGGTGTTACAATATTATTTCATTTTTTACAATTCATTATCAGTACTACAAACAAAACATCAATCCACTAAAGACGTGACAGAGACAAGGATGGGGAGGTTTGTCTTTGCGCTCTCTCTAGAAACGATTCCTATATCCTATGTGGTAACAATGGGGGACAGTCCACAGACGATGCCCCGATTCTCATGAAGGGAGAGAAGTTGCTGAGACTGGGATGAAGCGCTGCAATGTGAAGATCAGGAAAAAAGCTTTCTTATTTTATTGGTCGGCTTATACAAACATATTGTGCTTTATAAACACAGCGAGTCTAGCCAGCACACGGGTGTCAGAGCCGAGATAACCTGACCTGAGTATTTACCTCCAAACAAGGGACAGATTGACACAATAAAAAGACATCATGAAAATGTGTTAATCTATAACGTGTTACACATCCCATCCCGTCTATCTGCTTTATAACACATTTTTAGGAGTCTTTAATTGCAGAGTTTTAGGCTAGCCATACACGTGGCAATTTTCAATCCATTTCAAGGACAATTTCACCTTTGGTAACAAGTTACATCTGTATTTAGGGTGTAACATGTTACCAAACAGAATGTGCCAGCGCCCCTCCGACTCCACTGTGACAGCAGGCGGGGGGGATCTTCTTCCTGCACCTACTGTCACAATTTAAAAAGAGTGCAGCTGCTTGGGGCTCCGCCATGCATCAGTCATTCACAGCGATCTGTGGATGAATGAAATACAACTACCATCTGCCACTGGGGAAGCTACCTTGTAGTCTCCAATGAAAAAAGAAAGCAATGGTTATGAATAAAGCTGGGTATACACACACGCTCTCCCTGGACCCCGCATTCACCGTATCCGCTCTCCCCGGACCCCGCATTCACCGTATCCGCTCTCCCCAGACCCCGCAATCACCATATCCGCTCTCCCTGGACCCCGCATTCACCGTATCCGCTCTCCCCAGACCCCGCAATCACCATATCCGCTCTCCCCGGACCCCGCATTCACTATATCCGCTCTCCCCGGACCCCGCATTCACTATATCCGCTCTCCCTGGACCCCGCATTCACTATATCCGATCTCCCCGGACCCCACATTCACTATATCCGCTCTCCCCGGACCCCGCATTCACTATATCCGCTCTCCCCGGACCCCGCATTCACTATATCCGCTCTCCCCGGACCCCGCATTCACTATATCTGGTCTCCCCGGACCCCGCATTCACTATATCCGCTCTCCCCGGACCCCGCATTCACTATATCCGCTCTCCCCGGACCCCGCATTCACTATATCCGCTCTCCCCGGACCCCGCATTCACTATATCTGCTCTCCCCGGACCCCGCATTCACTAAATCTGGTCTCCCTGGACCCTGCATTCACTATATCCGCTCTCCCCGGACCCCGCATTCACTATATCCGCTCTCCCCGGACCCCGCATTCACTATATCCGCTCTCCCCGGACCCCGCATTCACTATATCCGCTCTCCCCGGACCCCGCATTCACCATATCCGCTCTCCCCGGACCCCGCATTCATTATATCCGCTCTCCCTGGACCCCGCATTCACTATATCCACACTCCCCGGACCCCGCATTCACTATATCCACACTGCCCGGACACCGCATTCACTATATCCACACTCCCCGGACCCCGCATTCACTATATCCACACTCCCCGGACCCCGCATTCACTATATCCACACTCCCCGGACCCCGCATTCACTATATCTGGTCTCCCCGGACCCCTCATTCACTATATCTGCTCTCCCCGGACCCCGTATTCACTATATCTGCTCTCCCCGGACCCCTCATTCACTATATCTGCTCTCCCCGGACCCCGCATTCACTATATCTGGTCTCCCACAGTACACAGAAATGCAATTATTTCAGTAAATATAAACTGCTAAATCCTTTTTCTCATCAGCAGTATATAGAAGTCTTGTGACTTCTATCAGTGTCCAGCCGAGCACTGGTTAAAGCCTGTAGGAGTTTTCATTCTGTTCTGACTGTCCTATGAGGCTGCATGACCCGTCCCTCTGTCTGAACAGCGCTGATTGGACCTGTGCTGATCACATGCACCCTCTCAAAAAAACAAAAAACTTTCTAGCAATCCATACTAATCTTAGCATGTGCAAAGTGTCTCCTAGGGCTCAATACTATCAGCAGATAGATTGTGGACAGCAGAGGAAGGGGAGGATCAGAAAAGACAGGATCAAAACAGCCTTTTTACACAATGCAGAGGATTAACCCCTCAGGTTCCACAGTGAGTATAACAAGCATGCTTTACTGCATCTACAGACTGATTGTACTACTGTGGGTTTAGCAACACTTTAATTCAATCGGCAATCAGATTGCTACATGTATGGCCCGTGCAATTCTCTCCAAGCAAAGGCACCCATGGTACACCATAAACATATATGTGTGGGGTGTTAATGTGTGCAGTGAGACGGTGGTATCTATACAAGGTTTCATGTATTACCATGTAATAAGAGATATGTATGCGCCATGCAGTGATGAAATGAACTAGAAGGTTTTCCCGATGCTACATGGAGATGCACATTCAAGATAAATACAGAAGTGTTTCAGAGCCGATTCGAGAGAGCCTGCTGGCTTCAGATACACAGATTCGGCTTCATTAACCACCACATGGGGTGCAGACTGCAATAATATTGTGACACGAGACAAACAGGCGGCTGAGTTACCTCGGAGAGTAAGAGCGTCTGAACGCCTTGTGAGACGGCGCAGTGGGGATGGAGTGCGATGGCGGAGGAAGGTGCTTGGACAGCCCATCTGCACTCCAGGCCCACAGCCGGCTGCCGCATGGGGAGAGAAGGGGTGGGGAAAGGACAATCGGTGGAGAATGAAAGAAGGGAAAGAGAAGAAAGACAAGGAAGAAGGATAAAATGATGCCATTTCATGCCGTCTCAGACAGTAATATAAAAGTTAAGAATCAACCAGATACCTAAAGTGATATGGAATCGTTCTAGAGCAGCGGCAGGTTGTAAGAGGCAGGGATTCGTTGGAGAAGTTGCCTGGTCTAGTGTCAGTAAAGGCAAACCTTGGAGAGGATTAGGTTTTCCCTGATGGATGAGCCGGCTTCTGCAAGCTCCAGCAGATATTTAGCAGAGAACAAAGCCATGACTAGTGGTGGTGAGGTCTGTACATGGAAACATGAGTAGCACCTTATAGCTCACAGATCCATCTCTCAGTACGCAGAATTTCTCCTAAACACCCTCAGTGTACCTTCAATGTCCAAGAAGAGAAAGCCCCGGGGATTGCAGTCCACCTCTTAAGCCATAATTCAGTAGCTGTTTGAGCTGCTATGACAAATGGCAAACCTTGGCCTAGCACAGATATGGCGATGGATAAACACCCAGTTCCAGGGATGATCCTCCTCGAGGCTCCATCTCGCCTTCACACTTCCCCCTGACGCATCCCTTGGCCGACCACATCTCCCTCATCCAGACATAAGGAGACATAAGCCACCCAGAGAAGAAGACAACTGAACCTCTCTCTATGCTCCTGAGACTCCTACAACCCAACACTTCAGATGAAGCCTCAAATCTTGGCATTCAAACTCAATATGCCAAATGCCAATTTCAGAACCCTAATAAAAAATAGGAAAAAACCCCAAAACACTCGCAAAAGCAGATTTTGAGGTCCTCATGACAAAATATTGAGCCGGCTTTGAGCCAAGATCACCTAACTACTCTGGACTGGTCACTCACATCGAAGTTTTTGTACCACTGAATCATTCAGAAGGCTCCCTCATCTGGAAGAAGGATCCCTCAACGTGGCCTGCTTATCTCAAGGCAGGCCACCTGAAGGACCTTATTGGATGATGCCACCCAAAAAGTCTAATCAACAAGGATCCTTGCAATGCATTGGCGGTGTGAGGCCTCACACAGACCAAGCATGGATGCTCCCAAATCAAGCAGCTGACATACTTCACCCTTACCATATAATCTGTATGTTATTCAGGGGAAATTACTGTACTTTAGGCCAAAGGACAGTGCCCTTACTTCTGGTCTCCTGTTTAATAAAAAAAAACAAACAACAAAACATGCCTCCAATTGGAAAGGCACTGCATACGTGGATGAAATTAAAGAGACGGACAGACTCTTTATCACATGACTTGGTGCCAATGGAGGGGCATGAAGTGTGCGGACTTTCCCCTGTAGACCCTTGGATTTATTAGCGGCTGGGGGTGTGGCACTTGGTGGCCCTTACAGATTAGGCTGCTGGCTGAGCTCCCCACCTGGCTGGATATTTGTAGTCTAAATTACTAAGAATATTGTTCATAGATTTTGTCATTTTTTTTTACTGCATGTTAAAACTGCATAATGGGCACTTTGGACCACCAACACCTGTCACAGGCTGTGTAGTCTTTTATGCCTTCAGATGGGACAAACTTCATTCTATATGAGTGAGGGGGGTGTTTCTTCCAATTCTCTAATGTGTTCTCACAATTGGCATCTCTTTTGACAAATGATATAGAGGACTTGTTGGTTCACTTTCTGTAGCTACGCGTCTGGTAAGGTATAGGTTCGGGTTTATCAGATGTGATTCGGGGCTACCACCCTGCCAGATAAACTAACCACTTCCTCCTATAGGACACTCTCTGTGGGAAAGTGCATTTGAGGATTCTTCTCACATTTATTTCCACACAAACATTTAACTGAGCATCCCTTCTTTTCATGCCTCTCCTTCCCTACCTGCCCATCTGCTCCATTAAACTTCACAACACTTCCTCTACTCTTCTCTATGTAATCTACTACTCATCTCCTCCTCCCCCTCAACCATTTCTCCATTTTCTCTTTTCCTTCTAGTATTTACTTTACTTCTTGTTGGATACAAAACAAACTATGGATCACATCCCTTAATGCCAAAGGCCTTAACTGCTCCCTAGAAGGAGAAAATGCTCTTCGCTGAATTTAAAAGAGCGACTTCAGAGAAGACAATATGCCACAATTCCCAGGCACACCTTGTACCACAGCCTGAAATAGCTGCAACACAGAAGCAACATCTAAAAGGGGGTTCCACCCTCATATTGCACTGGACAGTCGATGACATGAGCTGCGGAGAGGACAGTAGATACTTCTTCCTAAAAGGAAGCTCATCTGGGGCACCAAACGTAACCTTAGCTGCAGTTTACAGTCCTTGCACCAGTCAAGGTCATTTAATAAAATCGATCTGGACAAACAAAACACCTTTATAGAGAGAATATGAATTTGTGGAGGGGATTTTAACCATCTATATCAGGGTTTCTCAACCAGGTTTCCATGGAACCCAAGAGTTCCTCCAGACGTTGCTAGGGGTTCCATGAGCAATTTCTGTCTCTCAGATAAGTTCCCACTGACACCACTGATAATTTTAGCTATCTGAAAGGAACATTCTTCTCAATGACCACAAGTGTAAGGAGTATTCCTCCCACTGACAATCACACTAATGTATCACGAGTTGCAGATATAGTAATGTTTAGCAAGGGTTCCCTGAGACTGGAAAACTATTTCAAGGGTTCCTCTGTGTTGAAAAGTTTATGAAAGGCTGCTCTATAGAGATACCTCTACACCTCCTTCCCCTCTCTTCTCTACGTTTAACCCCTCATATAGTCAATTTTTTCAACCTTACACTAAACTACCTCTTCCCTTTCCCATTTCTTATTCCCACCCCTTACACCCTCCTCTACCACTCATCCCATCCCATATTTCTCTTCCCTCCATTTTTTTTACCTACACATTGCATGTAATATCAACTTAACATAGCCCAACAAACCCAAAATCCCAATACTTACAACACAGACAAAAACTTTAGACAAGGTGTATTTCCCATACCCATTATGGACATGGCACCCTATTACATACAACTTGATTTAAAAGATGAAGCATAGTGTACTTGGGATCACATGGCTTGTGTATGCTTCCCATAATAACATTTTGAGCTTGTATGACCTTGACAGTGTTTCTTGAATGTCTCTGCGCTACATTTTCTCAAAGCTTTTTCCCATTGCCTATCCTCAATCCCTTCTTTTACATCTTCCTCAACCACTCATCCCGTCCCTAATTCCTCTTCCCTCCATTTTTTCTACCCACGCATTATCGCACAATACTAACACAACAAACCCAAAATCTCAAACCCCAAAAGCTATTTTGGCTGTACTTCTGTGGATCACAGGAGTGTAGTTCATTCTGTACTCCTGGGACCTGTTTGTAGCTGACGCCCGCCGTCGGCTGACCGCGAGATGACGCCCGCTGTCGGCTGACCGCGAGATGACGCCCGCTGTCGGCTGACCGCGAGATGACGCCCGCTGTCGGCTGACCGCGAGATGACGCCCGCTGTCGGCTGACCGCGAGATGACGCCCGCTGTCGGCTGACCGCGAGATGACGCCCGCTGTCGGCTGACCGCGAGATGACGCCCGCTGTCGGCTGACCGCGAGATGACGCCCGCTGTCGGCTGACCGCGAGATGACGCCCGCTGTCGGCTGACCGCGAGATGATGCCCGCTGTCGGCTGACCGCGAGATGACGCCCGCTGTCGGCTGACCGCGAGATGACGCCCGCTGTCGGCTGACCGCGAGATGACATCGCTCAGTCAGTCCAGGCTGGGGACAGATCCCAACTTTACAGTTGGGATTCGCCCCAGAGTCTGGAGAGGCACCTGGGTCAGCCTCTCCCTCCTCCTCCACATCCCAGCGCTCCAGTGAGCGCTGGGGGGGTGAAGCAGACAGCGGTGACGGTCAGTTCTGCTCAGAGCAGCTGTGAGAACTCAGCTATAAGCGGACATGTGATCACCGAGTTCTCACACTTAGAGCCAATGGGGGACCGATGCTGCATCCACCTTGGTAAGTATAATTTGGGGAAACTTCTCTTTTTGGCCACAGAAAGAGCTTCCCATACCACAGATGGTGTGCTTCCCATACTCTTTATTGACATGGCACCCTATTTCATACAGCTAGATTTAAAAAAATGAAAGAAAGTACAATTTACTGAGGATCAGATAGTATGCATGGTTCTAAAACCATCAGCAATAATCTGGTATCCATGCTTGTGAATGTCCACAGCATCACCACAGGATTAATGGCAATCTAGAAAGTGTAACCAGCACATATATTTACTTTGCTTCATACGGTAAAAATGATGAAAATCTTTGCAGTTGTCTGGAAATGCAACTATATCGTATGAACACAAACACATTTTGGAGAAAAATCGTCAGCTATCCTGAAGCTTGATGAGACTGTAGGCTCCCGATTGTAATATTCCCGTGGTCGTGAACCGATTGCAAATTTGAGAATAATTCAAAGAGCTGAAACAACAATCATTTGATTAGGTGAAGTCCTCACCTTGGGGACAGGCCTCCATGGGAACAGTTGGTGGGGGATGTTAAAGGACTTGACCTGCTGCTCGAGTGTCGGGAAGGCGTTCGGCCCATCGTATTGCTTGGCGATCCCTGCAAACGAAATCAAACCACTTAGAAAAAAATAAAAAATAGCAAGACATCCATATATCCTGCCCTGCTTGAGCTTATATCAAAATACACAACAAAGAACGACCTTGAAAATAACTGGGTGGAAACAATGTCCTTCTCACCAGATCTATGCCAAATCACCCATGGCACCTTTATATTCATCTCATGGTGCTAACAGGGGGTCCTGGGGCACTAAAGACTTGTGACCTACACTGACGGCGGTCAAAGTCAACTCTGGAGAGCAGGTTAAAAATCCCAGAGCTTCAGACACGGGCGTGGCTCATCAAAGACTTCATAGCACAGGAAAAGATTACTGATGCAATATTCTGTCTCAATATATTATGGATTCTTGCAATAGATACATAAATATAGCTGATTCACCAAAATGTTCAAATTTAAAAACAGTATTGAAATTATAGTTACTTAAGTAACTATTACATTGCAAAAAAAAAAAACACAGGAGGGAGCAAACGCCAAGTGCATTACCAACAATGTGTTTATTGGATATAAAAGTCGATGGGGTGTGACCATGTCATTTGGAAGGCTAAGGAGTTTCGGGGGACATACCCCTTCGTCAGAGCTGATCAAACCAAGTAAAACATGGCTGGATCAGCTCAGAAGAAGGCGGCATGTCACCTGAAACTTGTTCGCCTCCAAATGTGCTGCCCAACAGGCCCCCCTTCCTCAGAGCTGATTTTTTGCAATGTAATAGTTACTTAGTTGGATCACCTATGAGGACGGGGGCCTGTCCCCTGAAAATCGTTCGCCTCCAAATGTGCTGCCCAACAGGCCCCCCTTCCTCAAAGCTGATTTTTTTCAATGTAATAGTTACTTAGTTGGATCAGCTCTGAGGAAGGGGGCCTGTCCCCTGAAACACGTTCGCCTCCAACTGTGCTGCCCAACAGGCCCCCCTTCCTCAGAGCTGATTTTTTGCAATGTAATAGTTACTTAGTTGGATCAGCTATGAGGACGGGGGCCTGTCCCCTGAAACGCGTTAGCCTCCAAATGTGCTGTCCAACAGGCTCCCTTACTCAAAGCTGATTTTTTCAATGTAATAGTTACTTGGTTGGATCAGCTCTGAGGACGGGGGCCTGTCCCCTGAAACTTGTTAGCCTCCAGCTGTGCTGTCCAACAGGCCCCCCTTCCTCAGAGCTGATTTTTTCAATGGAATAGTTACTTAGTTGGATCAGCTATGAGGACGGGGGCCTGTCCCCTGAAACTCATTAGCCTCCAGCTGCACTGTTCCAACAGGCCCCCTTCCTCAGAGCTGATCCAACCAAGTAATTAATACATTGCAAAAAAACACACATGCAAATGCTTAGTGCAATACCATCAAAAGTGTTTATTGGATACAAAAGTTGTTTGCGACGTGGCTGGATCAGCTCTGAGGAAAAGGGCTTGTCCGCTGAAACTCATTAACCTTCCAACTGTGCTGTCCAACAGGCCCCCTTCCTCAGTGCTGATTTTTTTCAATGTAATAGTTACTTGGTTGGGTCAGCTCTGAAGAAGGGGGCCTGTCCCCTGAAACGCGTTAACCTTCCAACTGTGCTGTTCCAACCAATTTTAACTGGCTGGACTAGCTCTGAAGAACGGGGCATATCCCCTGAAATGTGTCAGCCTTCCAACTACGTCATACATGGTCAGACGCCATTGTCTCACGGTTGGAGTGAATATTTGATACACTTGCTCCCTACAAGGTTTCTGAGTATGCAATTGACTTTTGGTAGTAATGCACTAGGCGTCTGCACCCTCCTGTGTGTATTATTACAGAGTGTTGAAGATTACTCGATCTGAGGGGGGTCGCATCAGGCGAAGCATTACGGTATCATTGTTGGATGTACTACTGCCTGAGCGCTGGAGTGTTTGAATTCTTTTGTGAACTATTACATATTTAGGAATTACTGCTACATACATGTGACTGTCAAAGCACGTGAACTAAATGCTAATACCATTACAGGTGAAACTCGAAAACTCGAAAAAGTTCATTTATTTCAGTAATTTACTGTGCTTGATTGGCCAGCAAACTCACCTGACCTGAACCCCATAGAGAATCTATGGGGCATTGCCAAGAGAAAGATGAGAGACATGAGACCGAACAATGCAGAAGAGCTGAAGGCCGCTATTGAAGCATCCTGGTCTTCCATAACACCTCAGCAGTGCCACAGGCTGATAGCTTCCATGCCACGCCGCATTGAGGCAGTAATTGCTGCAAAAGGGGCCCCAACCAAGTACTGAGTACATATGCAGCTTCTACTTCTCAGAGGTGCGATATTGTTCTATGTACAGTCCTTGTTTTATTGATTGCATGGAATATTCTCATTTTCTGAGATTGTGGATTTGGGGTTTTCATGAGCTGGAAGCCATAATCATCACAATGATGACAAATCACGGCTGGAACTATCTTGCTTTGCATGGAATGAGTCTCATATATTAGTTTCACCTTTTAAGTTGCTGCACTGAAATAAATGAACTTTTGCACCATATTCTCATTTTTTGAGTTTCACCTGTATATACCGAATACCATACCACAGGGTTAACCCTTTGAGGACCATAAGATTACGGAACGCCAAAAGAATCAATTTTTTGTTTTTAACCACTTCCTGTCCGGACACTTTTACCCCCTTCCTGTCCAGGGCAATTTTTAGCTTTCAGCGCTATCACACTTTGAATGACAATTGCGCGGTCATGCAATACTGTACCCAAATGAATTTTTTACCATTTTTTTGAGACAGATAAAACTTTATTTTGGTGGTATTTATTCACCGCTGGGATTTTTATTTTTTTTACTATGTAAATGAAAATGTCCAAAAACTTTGAAAAAAAGTGTTTTTTTAAATAAAATTTTGCAAATAAATAATATTTCATCATAAATCTTGGCCAAAATTTATTCTGTTATTTTTTTAGTAAAAAAAAAAAAAATCCAAATTAGTTTATAACCAAAATTTATAATCTTTTTTTTTAGATTTTTATTTTATTTTTTTTTATACATCCTGTCACCCTAGCAGTACAGTCACCATGGTGACACTGTACTACTTGTGGGGGGTGATGAAGATTTCTTTTTTTTTTTTTACACTGATTGCTTTTACACCCATATAGGATGTAAAAGCAATCATTTCTCTTTCTCTCTGTCTGCATTCTTGCAGTCATTGAGAATTACTGAGTGAGCTGTGATTGGTCACAGCTTGTCACATGGTACAAGGCTGTTGTGAATAGCCCTGTACCATGTGACCTCGGTGATCATTCACAGATTTCACACATAGTAAGCAATGATGTCAACAAGTGACATCTTGCTTACTACTTTGCATGTGATCACTGATTCGCCAATCAGTGATCACATGATCGGGACCTCGTACAGAGGTCCCGTCCGATGATCGGTGTTTCACTGTGTCCGGAGGACACAGCGGGCACTGGATCCCAGGGAGCGCACACAGCTAGAAAAGGCGGGTGCCGTTTATGAACGGCAACCCACCCCTGGAGTGCCACCGCCCTGCCGTTTATAAACAGCAGGCAGACGGCAAGAGGTTAAAGCTCGTACACTTCATTTGCTGTAGCTAAACCATTTCATGAAATAATTGGCAAAAAGCTAGATCCATTTGTTGATAAGAACTAATATTTTGACTCAAACCAAAAAAAAAAGAAAAAAGTATTTTAAGTTCTTAATCAGATGATACATGCAATTAACATGGGACAAATACGTCCCTTGGTCCTCAAAAGGTATACATTTATAAGGTCAAGACTTAAAACTGAGACCATACGGTGTATTAGAATGATGATGTACAGACAGGAGTGCTAGGAAACCCACTGCCCCTGGACATAACATTTATAAAATATCATTGCCAATTGACAACCAAGATGAAATAGACATGAGGTCCCACCACACTGCTGTTGCTGGAGTTCTTCAGATGGTTGTGGAGTAGTTTGGTTGCTCCATCCTGGAATGTTTTTGGCAAAGCACCCAGTAACATGGTGAACTCCGGTGTGTTTAGT
Organism: Staurois parvus; assembly: GCF_062004578.1. Taxonomy (NCBI): domain Eukaryota; kingdom Metazoa; phylum Chordata; class Amphibia; order Anura; family Ranidae; genus Staurois; species Staurois parvus. The sequence goes on from NW_028320641.1 coordinate 158,364, forward strand.
TCAAACAGAGAGATGAGGACGATCTGTGCTGCCTGCAATAAGATAAAATACGGTCAAGTTTTTCATATTCAACATCAGGCATCACAACCCTCTAAAATGTTCCACATTCTGAATGACATCCAAAAGCAGGAGATACAAACTGGGCACAGTAGGGTCAATATGTGCCTGTAATGCAGACAGATGTCTATTCCAGCACATAGCCCGATAACTGGGAGTTTCTTGGGATTTGGTGACGGGTCTGGTGGACCATGGGAATAGACTGTGAGTGAGAAGTGAGACAGACAAGGCACATGCAGTGACACACAAGGACACTCATTCAACATTACAGCACCCCACACTCCTGTGATGGCAATTTCTGGGTTTGCCCTAAAAGCACAGCAAGAATTGTTAATTGGAAGATTGGTTAATGGGCCCTGGCCATGGAAAGGCAAGCTGGTACGTCTGTCCTCTGATCATGTCTGGTGGTAGATCTCAACATTCACTACTTTAAATACAAGGTGGAACAAACCGGCTATGGTGACTTCTGAACAGTAGAATGGCATGCAGAATTCCGGAACCAGTTATTACAATCTGAAAGGTAAACATGCACGTCCGCAGACGAGATACTAGACGCTTAGACCCCAACAGTTGGCCGTCTTCCTTCTGCCCAATTTATTCTATTTCCCAATCAAGATCCAAAACGATTTGCATACCAATCCTTCTCACTAGCAGACTTTTGGAGGGTAGGGGGTGTCTGCATTATGCCCCGTTCACAAAGGGTAGGCTCTGTTTCAAGGGCGGATTGACAACACATGGGGCCCTCGGGCAATAGGGGATCATGGCGCCCGTGTCCTTGCCCACACTCAAAAAAGCCTATAAAAAGCTACCAGGGGCATTTCATGGGGGCCCCTACTGACCCCGGGTCCTCCAATGGTCAGTCTGCCCCTGCTCTGTTTAGATCAGCTCTGCTCTAGGTGCGGTCAGGTGTAGATGGACTGTATGTTTACTCCCGACTGCCATATGATCCACCTAGTCAGAGGGGGGTGGATCTCTTTCCATGTTTTTTTTTTAATTTAGCAGACCAGATTTGATTGGAGGTAGGCGGGTGTAAATGGAAACATGTCCATTTACTCCCACCAGTCCTTAGGGATGAATGGAGGGTCTGATTGAGTTTTCCTGAAAAACTGACAGGTGGACCTGATCGGACCCTTCGTTTTAGAAAGGGCCTTAAAGAGTTTAGGTGGAGAGAAAAAAAAACCACAAGTATATAGTTTGAAATACGAGGTATCTCCATACTGGCTATGGTTGGTTGATCAGCAAAAGCATCTCAATGCATGTCTACCAGTCTATAAGGCTGGCCATACACTATACAATTTTCTGTTCAATTTCTGCCCAATTTCCTTTAGATTTACCTTCAACTATGTAGTGCAAGGGCCCGCCTAACTGGATACAATTGATAGTGTTGTTGGGTTTGACCTCCTATTATATGGTTTTTGGTAAATCTAAACCAAAAATCTCAAGAAAATTGGATAATCTATGGCCAGCCTTAGTATGTTCACTGAAAGGAGCACTGCAGTCTCTGATGATGTGAACACATGCAATGCTCTTGTGATTTGTACCTGGGATAGATTAATAAAGTGTTTGTTCATCTTTACAAAAAAAAAAAAAAAAAATTAAAAAAAAGGTGAACTAACACCTTATACCTTCCCCACCCCCCCTGTAGTTACCTTCAGTGATCCTGAGCTGTCAGGGCTCACACAGCAGGTCCAGTGGTTTGGGGATTGCAAATCCCCGCTGTTCTCCTGTCTCCTCTGAGTAGAACTTTTGGGGCAGACCAGATCGATTCTGATTGGCCAACGCAGTCACAGTGAATCGATCTGATCCATGCTGGAAGTGCTACCCAGAGCAGAGCAGGGATGTCAAATCCCTGGATTGTTGGACCAACTGCAGGAGCCCTGACAACACAGGATCCCCAGAAGGAAGGGCAGTGGGGACGGGAGGAGGAAGGGCAGTGGGGACGGGTGGAGGAAGGGCAGTGGGGACGGGTGGAGGAAGGGCAGCGGGGACGGGTGGAGGAAGGGCAGCGGGGACGGGTGGAGGAAGGGCAGCGGGGACGGGTGGAGGAAGGGCAGCGGGGACGGGTGGAGGAAGGGCAGCGGGGACGGGTGGAGGAAGGGCAGCGGGGACGGGTGGAGGAAGGGCAGCGGGGACGGGTGGAGGAAGGGCAGCGGGGACGGGTGGAGGAAGGGCAGCGGGGACGGGTGGAGGAAGGGCAGCGGGGACAGGTGGAGGAAGGGCAGCGGGGACGGGTGGAGGGGGGGTAGGGGTGATGGTGTAAGTTCACCTTGTGAGATTCTCCTTTTAAATTACTCCTAAATTGGTTCTGTAATCCTTTCAGAAGCCCCAATCAGCTATATGAAATGTACATTTTCACAGTCTATGTCTCCTATCAGCTAGCAATTAAAGCCTAACAGGGGCTCTACAGCTGGCCATAGACGGTTCGAAACACGGACAGTTCAGCAGGAACTGGCCGAGATCCCAGCCATCTATGGGCAGGCTGAATGTACCCAAGGTGATCAATCAAATTGGGTACAACCAGCCTGATGGATTTTACATACGATTATCTAGTGGCTGCAATAATCACTGTCTTGGCTGGTGGGGGGATTTCCTGGTCAACAATGACCCGTGATTGCAGGAAAGAAATGTGCTCCCGTGTGCGGCCTCCTGCCTAACCCTTCCCTACTCCATCCCAAACGTTCCAAAAAAAAAAAAAAAACGTTTTGCCTCTACATAGAATATCCTGGACAACACAGGCAGCTATTTCTGAGTAAACGTGAAACCTGCAATGGACCGATTTATCATGATAAAAGTATTTGGCATTGCGCACATCTATCTCCGTATCCATCTCTTGTCTGTGCCCAGGATCACAATATGGAGGAGGGGTGGGGGGGTGTATTTTATGAAAGCGGCAAGTTATTCTATTTTTAGAATTCCCAGATTAATTATTAGCTCAGATTCTTTATCAGGTCAGGGCAGGAACAAACGAGATGAGAGAAATGATTAAGCACATGGAAACTAGTGGCCATGGTTACAACACAATGTAATAATGGCATGGCCATGCCCCCAGGACGGGACGCCATTTCTATGTGGAGATAAAACCCAAGCAGTGTAGTGTGATTGACGAAGGAAGGACGACACATGCAAGAGCGGGTTAAACCATCACTGTATTACATTCTGTACACAGATCTAACGACTGAAGACATGACAACAACAGGAACACGCAAGTCAAAGTGTTATTAACTATTTTATCTAAGGAGGCAACTGCAGCCAGTCTTCGGGGTGTAATCTGTCTTAAAGAAATGGTCTGAAATCACAAGTCGGCTTCCTGTCAGGACCTAGAAACCAAATCGCACTGAACAATGCAATGCAGTTAAATGTACCTTTCCGTTGGGGGGGGGGGGGGGGCATAAGTGCAATCAAATGGACAAATTTTGACTTTTTTTTAAAAATAAAATGACACTGGCGAGGTCACAATCTGACAATAAATGTCATTTTCTGAATCTTGAAGGGCTCCCTGCTGCTCTGTCTGTCTTACTCTGCAGTTTGATAGTTTAATCTGCGGATTAAGTATTTTCTTGACATCTGGGGTTCTGTTGGTGCTGCTCTATCAGGACCCCACACCAAGGCCTGGTTCACACCTATGCGTTTGTTTTTGTGTGCGTCCTACAGAACCGCACTAGAGTCCATTTAACATGGTCTCCTATGGGACACGTTCACATCTATCCTTTTATACCTGCATTGCGGTTTTTGGTGTAATAGACTTAGATGGAACCCACAAATGGCGAGTTTTTGATGCGTTATGTGTTTTTTTTGGCCATTAGGAAAGTATTGAGTGCAACTTTGATGTGACTTTCATTGGGTGCACTTTACACTCCGGCACCCAAGTCGCATCAAAGTAGTGCAGGAACATTTCCAAAGTTGCTGGGACTTTGAAAAGGCTCTGGAATTACTTTGAAGTGACCGATACTACTGTACATTCTCTGGCACCCAAGTCGCATCCAAGTAATGCAGGAACATTTTCAAAGTTGCTGGGACTTTGAGTGCCAGAGAGTGTACAGTAGCATCAGTCACATCAAAGTAGTGCAGGAACATTTTCAAAGTCGCGAATTTGAAAACGTTCCTGCACTACTGTGATGCGAATTGTGTGCCAGAGAATGTACAGTAGTATCGGTCACTTCAAAGTAATTCCAGAACCTTTTCAAAGTTCCAGCAACTTTGAAAATGTTCCTGCACTAGTTTGATGCGAATTTGGGTGCCAGAGAATATACAGTAGCTTCGGTCACGCCAAAGTAATTCAAGAACCTTTTCAAAGTCGCATCAAACTAGTGCAGGAACATCTTCAAATTTGCGACTCTGAAAATGTTCCTGCACTACTTTGATGTGACTGATGCTACTGTACATTCTCCGGCACCCAAGTAGTGCAGGAACATTTCCAAAGTTGCTGGGAGTTTGAAAAGGTTCTGGAATTACTTTGACGTGACCGATGCTACTGTATATTCTCTGGCACCCAAGTCGCATCCAAGTAGCGCAGGAACATTTTCAAATTTGCGACTTTGAAAATGTTCCTGCACTACTTTGATGTGACTGAGGCTACTGTACCATTCTCTGGTACCCAAGTCGCATCAAAGTAGTGCATGAACATTTCCAAAGTTGCTGGGACTTTGAATAGGTTCTTGAATTACTCTGTGACTGAAGCTACTGTATATTCTCTGGCACTCAAAGTCGTATCAAACTAGTGCAGGAACATTTTCAAATTTGCGACTTTGAAAATGTTCCTGCACTACTTTGATGTGACTGATGCTGCTGTACATTCTCCGGCACCAAAGTAGTGCAGGAACATTTCCAAAGTTGCTGGGACTTTGAACAAGTTCTTGCATTACTTTGATGTGATGTGTACTTTGATGTGATCGAAGCTACTGTACATTCTCTGGCACCCAAGTCACATCAAAGTAGTGCAGGAACATTTCCAAAGTTCCTGGGACTTTGAAAAGGTTCTTGAAGTACTTTGACGTGACTGATGCTACTGTACATTCTCTGGCACTCAAAGTCGCATCCAAGTAGTGCAGGAACATGTTCAAATTCGCGACTTTGAAAATGTTCACTGTACCATTCTCTGGCACCCAAGTCACATTAAAGTAGTGCAGGAACATTTTCAAAGTTGCTGGGACCTTGAAAAGGTTCTTGAATTACTTTGACGTGACTGATGCTACATTCTCTGGCACTCAAAGTCGCATCAAACTGGTTCAGGAACCTTTTCAAGTTCGCGACTTTGAAATTGTTCCTGCAATACTTTGTTGCGACTCGAGTGCCAGAGTGTAAATTGCACCAAATACTTTCCTAAAATGCGTGTTCAAAAATGCAAAGTGCGCCGGAAAAAACGTCAATAGCAACAGGCATAGGTGTGAACCAGGCCTACTACATTGCAATGAGGGGAGGACCTGCCGGACAGCTTGGCTCGGGCCTCACCACGGCTAAAGAGTGAGGCTATTTGTATTGTCTGGTTCCCTGCTGAGAAGATCCCACTGTACTTTCTGACCCAATAACCAGATTCAGGAATGGAGAAGGAAAACCTCTGCAGATTAAAAAAAAAAAAAAATGAATTTTGAATGCAATCAAGAGATTTACCCAGCAGAAGTCAAGAAATACAACCCTGCAGAGTTCTAACCTTCTCTGTCCTATTAATAATATTATGGGGTTCCAAAGAGGGAACACAGAATTACACAGATATTGGTAGAACAATCCCCGCTGTTCCCATCTTTGATTTTATTCCAGCATGAACTACAGAACATGGACGGGGGTCTGATTAATACACGCATTGCACACGCATGACATCAGTGCAGTTCGGTGGTTAGTGCACACAGGTGTCTTCCATCTACCTGTTTACATCTATCTTCCAGGCTTCCGTCAGGCCCGGAGGATGCTGGGATGGCTCGGGCTGAAAGGTCATCGGAAGCCCAGCTATGCAGGTTCTGGGTTTCATGAGGCATTTTGGGAGGAAGAACCAATCATTAGAAGCATCTGACATGGCGGCTCACACAAAGCAAACAGGGACAACACAGATTATCACTTCCACATCAACTGAACCCGGGGGGACTTTGCACCTTCTATCAAGGCCTACAGGATGGTGACAACTGGAATCACCTGCAGTGTTCCTGCCCCGGCAGAGACACAAACCTTCACAACCACATTTACATGACAGAGAACTGCTGACGGTGTCCAGGAATCGTTGGAGCGATGGCTGAAAATCAGAAAATTGGTTATCCACTGTAGCCAGCCTGAGGATCCCCTTACATGTGCACCAAGGAAGTCCTGTATAGAGCAGCACAGTCCGTGCTGGACCACGTGATGGAGGGGGGTACTTGTACTGACAGATGGCGTACTGGACCACGTGATGGAGGGGGGTGCTTGTATTGACAGATGGCGTACTGGACCACGTGATGGAGGGGTGCTTGTACTGACAGATGGCGTACTGGACCACATGATGGAGGGGTGCTTGTACTGACAGATGGCGTACTGGACCACGTGATGGAGGGGTGCTTGTACTGACAGATGGCGTACTGGACCACGTGATGGAGGGGTGTGCTTGTACTGACAGATGGCGTACTGGACCACGTGATGGAGGGGGGTGCTTGTACTGACAGATGGCGTACTGGACCACGTGATGGAGGGGTGCTTGTACTGACAGATGGCGTACTGGACCACGTGATGGAGGGGTGCTTGTACTGACAGATGGCGTACTGGACCACGTGATGGAGGGGTGCTTGTACTGACAGATGGCGTACTGGACCACGTGATGGAGGAGTGCTTGTACTGACAGATGGAGTACTGGACCACGTGATGGAGGGGTGTGCTTGTACTGACAGATGGCGTACTGGACCACGTGATGGAGGGGGGTGCTTGTACTGACAGATGGCGTACTGGACCACGTGATGGAGGGGGGTGCTTGTACTGACAGATGGCGTACTGGACCACGTGATGGAGGGGGGTGCTTGTACTGACAGATGGCGTACTGGACCACGTGATGGAGGGGTGCTTGTACTGACAGATGGCGTACTGGACCACGTGATGGAGGGGTGCTTGTACTGACAGATGGCGTACTGGACCACGTGATGGAGGGGGGTGCTTGTACTGACAGATGGCGTACTGGACCACGTGATGGAGGGGGGTGCTTGTACTGACAGATGGCGTACTGGACCACGTGATGGAGGGGTGCTTGTACTGACAGATGGCGTACTGGACCACGTGATGGAGGGGTGCTTGTACTGACAGATGGCATACTGGACCATGTGATGCAGAGGGGTGCTTGCATTGACAGATGGCGTAATGGACCACGTGATGGAGGGGTGCTTGTACTGACAGATGGCGTACTGGATCACGTGATGGAGGGGTGCTTGTACTGACAGATGGTGTACTGGACCACGTGATGCAGAGGGGTGCTTGTACCACATGATGGAGGGGGGTGCTTGTACTGACAGATGGCGTACTGGACCACGTGATGGAGGGGGTGCTTGTACTGACAGATGGCGTACTGGACCACGTGATGGAGGGGGGTGCTTGTACTGACAGATGGCGTACTGGACCACGTGATGGAGGGGTGCTTGTACTGACAGATGGCGTACTGGACCATGTGATGGAGGGGTGCTTGTACTGACAGATGGCGTACTGGACCACGTGATGGAGGGGTGCTTGTACTGACAGATGGCGTACTGGACCACGTGATGGAGGGGGGTGCTTGTACTGACAGATGGCGTACTGGACCACGTGATGGAGGGGGGTGCTTGTACTGACAGATGGCGTACTGGACCACGTGATGGAGGGGTGCTTGTACTGACAGATGGCGTACTGGACCACGTGATGGAGGGGGTGCTTGTACTGACAGATGGCGTACTGGACCACGTGATGGAGGGGTGCTTGTACTGACAGATGGCGTACTGGACCATGTGATGGAGGGGGGTGCTTGTACTGACAGACGGCGTACTGGACCACGTGATGGAGGGGTGCTTGTACTGACAGATGGCGTACTGGACCATGTGATGGAGGGGTGCTTGTACTGACAGATGGCGTACTGGACCACGTGATGGAGGGGTGCTTGTACTGACAGATGGCGTACTGGACCACGTGATGGAGGGGGGTGCTTGTACTGACAGATGGCGTACTGGACCACGTGATGGAGGGGTGTGCTTGTACTGACAGATGGCGTACTGGACCACGTGATGGAGGGGGGTGCTTGTACTGACAGATGGCGTACTGGACCACGTGATGGAGGGGTGCTTGTACTGACAGATGGCGTACTGGACCACGTAATGGAGGGGGGGTGCTTGTACTGACAGATGGCGTACTGGACCACGTGATGTAGGGGTGCTTGTACTGACAGATGGCGTACTGGACCACGTGATGCAGAGGGGTGCTTGTATTGACAGATGGCGTACTGGACCACGTGATGGAGGGGTGCTTGTACTGACAGATGGCGTACTGGACCACGTTATGGAGGGGGGTGCTTGTACTGACAGATGGCGTACTGGACCACGTGATGGAGGGGGGTGCTTGTACTGACAGATGGCGTACTGGACCATGTGATGGAGAGGGGTGCTTGTACTGACAGATGGCGTACTGGACCACGTGATGGAGGGGTGCTTGTACTGACAGATGGCGTACTGGACCATGTGATGGAGGGGTGCTTGTACTGACAGATGGCGTACTGGACCATGTGATGGAGGGGTGCTTGTACTGACAGATGGCGTACTGGACCATGTGATGGAGGGGGGTGCTTGTACTGACAGATGGCGTACTGGACCATGTACTGGAGGGGGGTGCTTGTACTGACAGATGGCGTACTGGACCATGTGATGGAGGGGTGCTTGTACTGACAGATGGCGTACTGGACCATGTGATGGAGGGAGGTGCTTGTACTGACAGATGGCGTACTGGACCACGTGATGGAGGGGTGCTTGTACTGACAGATGGCGTACTGGACCACGTGATGGAGGGGTGCTTGTACTGACAGATGGCGTACTGGACCACGTGATGGAGGGGTGCTTGTACTGACAGATGGCGTACTGGACCATGTGATGGAGGGGGGTGCTTGTATTGACAGATGGCGTACTGGACCATGTGATGGAGGGGTGCTTGTACTGACAGATGGCGTACTGGACCATGTGATGGAGGGGTGCTTGTACTGACAGATGGCGTACTGGACCACGTGATGGAGGGGTGCTTGTACTGACAGATGGCGTACTGGAAAATTTGTAGTAAAAGGAAGTCACCAGAATCCAAGGTTGATTTTCCCAGCTGGATCTACGCTGCATCTGAGCACCACAAAGCAAGAAACGCCATTTAACTCATTTTTAATATTCAAAGCAAACTCCCCACCCAGCTACATCTCCCTGCTGATAAATCACTTAGAAAAACACTCTCCTAGCATTTCTGGCCATCTTGAGTAAGGGCAGATGATTCCTGCAGCATTTACTTCCTGGAAACCATTTGCCCTTAGCTCAGGCATACAAGTAGGAGGACGTGCTTAGCTGAGAAAACCCCTCCTCTCCTCCTGAAGTATCCTGGGATATAGAACATCATTTGCCTAGGCCTAAGGAAGTAAGAAACGGGAAAAGAAAATTAAACAAGGAAATATAATCTACCTTCCTATCTATTGCCTAGGCCAGAAACAAGGAAGTAAGAAAAAAAAAATGTAAAAATAAAAAGTAAATATAATCTACCTTCCTATCTATTGCTTAGGCCAGAAACAAGGAAGTAAGAAAAAAAAAAAAAAATTCAAAAGTAAATATAATCTACCTTCCTATCTATTGCCTAGGCCAGAAACAAGGAAGAAAAAAATAAAAATTAAAAGGTAAATATGATCTACCTTCCTATCTATTTACTAATGTTAGAAGGATAAGGATTAAAAATGGTGTTGATTGAGAGACTTTAAGAGCACAATGTCACATGGGTCAAACTGCCAATATTTCAGGGCCTCACAGGATCCCCTTCCGATGAGGCCCTGAAAGGTGGGCAATTTGACAGAATGTGTTCTTCATATCTTTGGAGTCTTCATTTCTTACGAATACTGCAAACAACGTTTATTGCTAAAGTGCAGAATTTTAAAAGCGGACAAAAAAAGGGGCGGAGAGCTAAACTTACACTCTACAAAGCTCAATGAGAGCGGATTGGAGGGAAGAGACACCCCCCCACCATACAGCTAACAGGAACAGAGCTGAGGCTTTCAATCAGCTGGAGGTTCCTCCCCATCACCTTTTTTTCTCTTGGTGTCAGGAAAACTTGTGAGAAGCGATTCATGGTGACAGCAGAGGAAGGAGGCAGCAGACAAAAATGACATTTAGTGCTCTGGATTGAGACAAGTACACACTGTGGAGGGATGTGCTTTGTTCATATTTCATGTCTGAGGTTTACAACCACTTTAAAGCGCATGTACAAGACCTGTCATCCTCGTACTCCTCTGATTCCCCCCCCCCCCCCCCCCCCCACTGTGCCATACAGCTGTCTAATGCCAACAGGGACGCCGCACTTTATAAAGCCTGCCGTTTGATTTGATGTTCTAGTCGCCTGACACCTTTTTTTTTTTTTTTTTTAAATTACTTATGAGCACCACATTAATGCTCTTCTTGAGCTCTGTTTTCCCCCCTCTATGAACCTATAAACACTTTCCATCCTCTGGCTTCCAATGTAAGTCCTATTTCAGCTTTCATCTGGTATATGAAAATAATTGGAAAAAAAAAAAATTTAATTTGGAAGAATAGATGAGTAAAATAAAGAATGTGAAAATGCTTTACATGTAGCCTAGAGTTCCGCCTTAAGGGCCGGTTCAGACTATAGAAGCGCAGACCAGATGCGTTTGTGCATGCGCGTTTTGGATGCGTTCCGATGCATTTTTTCCCCCTCTTTATTTTAAAGCGGAGTACCACCCAAAAGGGGAAGTTCCACTTTAAACCCTTGCTGCCGGCGCCTCCCGGCCCTTTAAGAGTTTCAGACGCCGGGAGGCGGGGCGGGTGGGCCATGGTTTAGGAATCATGTGACCACTGTGACGCGTCGTCACGGCGGTCACGTGATCGGGAAAGGTCCCAATCGAAAGAGCGGACCGGGACCTTTCCGTACCACACGTGTGCTGGGAGCGCGCAGGGCGCGCGCTCTCAGCACATGTTTTTTGCTACATGAACGCAAATGTGTGGCCACTCAGCGTTTAGGCCCAGACACCGGGAGGCCGCACATTTGTGTGCGGCCGGCGCAAAGGGGTTCAGGATTGGTCCTCTGCCTCCCGTGAAGAATTGGCACCTTTAAGGAGAGGGTACCCGATATTGACAGGTACCCGCTCCCACTTCTGTTCCGACCGCCTAGGCGATTGGAAACGGAACTTCTCCTCCCTTCCCGCAGTCTTCTGGGACATGTGATAGGCCCCAGAGGACTGCGGGACAATCCACAAAACACAGTGGGCACCCGGCTGGGAAGCCACAAGCTGTCACAGCGCGGTGCCCACAGTTGGTGCCAGGGACAGAGAACATCGCTGGATCAAGGGACGGCTGAGTGGCTGTTTTTTTTTACAAGTCAGCAGTGCAGTCCAGTGCAGAAAAAAATGCAGCATGTTCTACTTTTTTCTGGAACTGGAACGCACTGAAACAGACCGCACTGGGGTGAACGATGCCATTGGAAACCATATAACCTACTGTCCATGCGTTTTTAATGCAGAAAAAAAAAAAAAGCGCACTGGACTGCATAGGGTGTGAACCGGCCCTAACTGTACATTCAGGTTTTCGGCCGAAAAAAAATATCGGTCGATTTTCGCACTGTTAGTGGGTTAATTGGTTGGCAGTTTTTCTGGATTTTGGCACTTTATCGGTGAAGTTGGCCAATTGGCCAATTTTCCCGGCAATGATGGGCAAACCGGCCGATCTTTGTACCGATAAAAAATCTGCGCATGAGCCATGACCTGCAAGAGGAAGAAAAAGAAGAAGAATTCCAGTCTGCTATTATATTTATATGAAAAGTCTTGTGGTTGCAACAATGTATCTATTTGTATCTGAATAAAAATATCTGTATCCAAAATGGATACATTGTTGCAACCGCAAGACTTTTCATATAAAATATAATAGCGGAGCTCTCTGCATGGACAGAAGTAATTAAATGCCAGACATAGACGGGACGAAAATCAGCCGAGTTTTTTTACCGTTGGTGGTAACGTTGGCCTATTGAGCGACCGATTTTTTTTTTTTTTACGGTCTATGGCCTGCATAACACTCAAATCTTACCAGACAGGATTTTTTGGAATTTTGTAAAACTTTTCCAGAATAAAACGAATCTTAATCGGTTATTAGTAGGCAACATTTTTTTTCCCATTTCGGGTTGAATAAAAGGGAGGATTACAACCCGTCAAAAAATTTTTTTTTGCCATCTGTGCGCCATTGCAGAGTTCCCTCTACTTCCTCTCCCATCGCCAAAACAGGAGGAAATGCCTGCAAATTAAGGGGACTCCCAGGTCACCAGAGAACTAGTGCCCCCATTGGAAGATTTCCCCTCTATTACTTTTCTGGAGACAACCTAAAATTTGGGGTTTTCTTTTACTTCCATCTTCAATGACAATGGGAAACATTACTTAGTTTATTTGGATGCACGATCATTTGGGCACATCATGCACTTTACATGTGAATATGCACACACATCTTTAATGCCATCTCTTTTTTCCCTTTGGGATTTTTCCTTTTTTTTTATGCGTTTCTTTTTTTGTTTTTTGATGTGTTGCTTTTGGTGTGTGTATATATATATGTATGTGTGTGTGTGTGTATATATATATATATATGTGTGTGTGTGTATATATATATATATATGTATGTGTGTGTATGTGTATATATATATATATTTTTTTTTTTTCTTTTTCTGCTGTTTTGATATAACCCGGTCTGAATATGTATGGTGTTTTGTGATTTTATCCCAAGTAGACATGCGTTTTTGTGTTTTTTTTTGTTTGTTTTTCATGCATTTTTGCATATATTTATATTTAAATTTTGATCATTTACTAACTTGGCTTCTTAGCCCATATCTTCTTGGGATATTTACTCACTTTTATCTGTGTTTGTTATTCTATTTCTCACAATTATTTTTATCCATTTTTCTTTTTCTCTTTCTTTATCTTTTTATTTTACTTAATTTTTCTTTTTTCTTTTCTTCCTTTCTTGTTGTTCTCTGAGATCACTACTTCTGATACAATGGTTTTCTATGTCTTGTTACAATGTATCAGTAGGTATACCCTCAGGATTCAGGGAAAGAATTCTTCGCTCATCCACCACAGTTGTTTTCCGTGGTCTTCCGGGTCTTTTGGTGTTGCTGAGCTCACCGGTGCGTTCCTTCTTTTTAGGAATGTTCCAAACAGTTGTTTTGGCCACGCCTAATGTTTTTGCTATCTCTCTGATGGGTTTGTTTTGTTTTTTCAGCCTAATGATGGCTTCACTGATAGTGACAGCTCTTTGGATCTCATCTTGAGAGTTGACAGCAACAGATTCCAAATGCAAATAGCACACTTGAAATGAACTCTGGACCTTTTATCTGCTCATTGTAATTGGGATAATGAGGGAATAACACACACCTGGCCATGGAACAGCTGAGAAGCCAATTGTCCCATTACTTTTGGTCCGTTAACAAGTGGGGGGCACATATGAAAACTGTTATAATTCCTACACCGTTCACCTGATTTGTATGTAAATACCCTCAAATTAAAGCTGACAGTCTGCAGTTAAAGCACATCTTGTTCATTTCATTTCAAATCCATTGTGGTGGTGTATAGAGCCAAAAATGTTAGAATTGTGTCGATGTCCCAATATTTATGGACCTGACTGTATATAAGACGGCACTTTTGTTGTTTTCTTTGATATGATGAAGCACGCGATCGTGTGAAACGCGTTAGCAGGTCCTGTAAGCATGTCCTGGTGTTTTGTGTGTCCTATGGATCAATAAATACACATTATATTCATCTATCCTCCGGTGTGCGGCTGACCCTTCTTCCTGTTGAATGGTAAACAGGACAGAGAGGGTGAATCTCCCTAATGGGGACACAGACCGCAATAAAACCTGACAGGAGTTCTAATTCATTTCCACTCCATCCAAAAACTAAAAACAAACAAACAAAAAAAAAGTTTTGCCTTTAGTTATACTTTAATTCAGAGGTCCTCAAACTACGGCCCGCGGGTCACAGGAGGCCCACCGACGACATTTATCCGGCTCGCTGGGTGTTTTGTAATATCCGGCACACACAGGAGATACAAAATTCACTGCCTCACCGGCCCCGCCTCTCACCCTCCAACCAAGCCGTCGTTATGGAGATGACACAATGGGCGGGGCTCGCACAGTTCCCAGCATGCCACAGTGGCAAGATGAGTTCCCCTATGAAGATGTGTGTCCCTGTCGCATCTGCGCATGTCACGGTTTGCAGCAGAAGTAGCCAATCAACAACCACAGCACAGAGCTGTCACAGTTAACCCCTTTTCTGCTGCACCGCTGATTACACTCACACACGCCGCTCATCCCGCAGATCACTAGCAGCCGATGCTCCAGCAACATGGATCAAAGATGCGTATTGGGGAGCATCATGGATCAGAGAGAGGACAGTTACATGGGGGGGTTGTGACATGGGGAACACTGACAAGTGGCGGGGTCAGTGACATGGGGGGGCCGTGACATGTGGGGGGGTCAGTGACATGGGGGGCCGTGACATGTGGGGGGGTCAGTGACGTGTGGGGGTCAGTGACGTGTGGGGGTCAGTGACGTGTGTGGGTCAGTGACGTGTGCTGAGGACAGTGACGTGTGTGGGTCAGTGACGTGTGCTGAGGACAGTTACATGTGTGGGGGTCAGTGACGTGTGCTGAGGACAGTGACGTGTGCTGAGGACAGTGACGTGTGCTGAGGACAGTGACGTGTGCTGAGGACAGTGACGTGTGCTGAGGACAGTGACGTGTGCTGAGGACAGTGACGTGTGCTGAGGACAGTGACGTGTGCTGAGGACAGTGACGTGTGCTGAGGACAGTGACGTGTGCTGAGGACAGTGACGTGTGCTGAGGACAGTGACGTGTGCTGAGGACAGTGACGTGTGCTGAGGACAGTGACGTGTGCTGAGGACAGTGACATGTGTGGGGGTTAGTGACGTGTGCTGAGGACAGTTACATGTGTGGGGGTCAGTGACGTGTGCTGAGGACAGTGACGTGTGGGGGTCAGTGACGTGTGCTGAGGACAGTGACGTGTGGGGGTCAGTGACGTGTGCTGAGGACAGTGACGTGTGGGGGTCAGTGACGTGTGCTGAGGACAGTGACGTGTGGGGGTCAGTGACGTGTGCTGAGGACAGTGATGTGTGGGGGTCAGTGACGTGTGGGGGGTCAGTGACATGCAGAGGACAGTGACATGTAGGGGGCCAGTGACATGTGCTGAGGACAGTGACATGTGTGGGGATCAGTGACATGGGGGGGGGGGGCTGTGACATGCGGAGTACAGTGATATGTGGGGGGCCAGTGACATGTGCTGAGGACAGTGACATGTGGGGGTCAGTGACATGCGGAGGACAGTGACATGTGCTGAGGACAGTGACGTGTGGGGGTCAGTGACGTGCTGAGGACAGTGACTTGTGGGGGTCAGTGACGTGTGCTGAGGACAGTGACGTGTGGGGGGTCAGTGACATGCGGAGGACAGTGACATGTAGGGGGCCAGTGACATGTGCTGAGGACAGTGACATGTGTGGGGATCAGTGACATGGGGGGGCTGTGACATGCGGAGGACAGTGATATGTGGGGGGCCAGTGACGTGCTGAGGACAGTGACATGTGCTGAGGACAGTGACATGTGTGGGGGGCCGTGACATGCGGAGGACAATGACTTGTGGGGGGCCAGTGACGTGCTGAGGACAGTGACATGTGCTGAGGACAGTGACGTGTGGGGGTCAGTGTCATGGGGAAGACACTGACGTGGGGGGGGGTCAGTGACATGGGGGGGCCATAACATGTGAACAAAACTGCAGGTGTCATTAACTTTTTTTTTAAACTATAGTCCGACCCTCCAACGGTCTGAGGGACAGTGAACTGGCCCCCTGTTTAAAAGGTTTGAGGACCCCCCTGCTTTAATTGAACAGACTCCCCAAGTCCCAGAGAAGATCAGGAGGTTGAGGGAACACATGCCGATACCACGGAACGCCTGTATTTATATACACACTCTCTCTGCCGTACACTCCACATCCATCAACAAGGAAGCCGGGTGAACCCAATCATGCTATTAAACGGTTATTGTTCCGATACGGGAGGATTACAAGCACATTAAAGGCGCATTGTCTTTATAGGAGGCAGAGGGAACATTAATAAACTTCAGTTAACATAAAGCCTCTCATTATAACACTCAAAACAAACATTAGTATTTTGGAAATAGACGGAGGAACAACGGGATCATTTTGTTCTGATGGCGGGGACCCAAGTAAACACCGGTAAGGCCGAACGTGCCCATCACTGGCACACATCACAATCAACATCAGAAAAACTGAGGTGGAAAGCCATCTGAATGTTAGCCAATGTCGTTGATGAGCCGCCCCCACCACTAAATGTTGTACTTCAGACAAATCACTAAATACACAAAATACAGATTTGGGAGCGATTTGACTTGCCAAAGGATTTGTAGTTCTGTTCATCCAGTCCTGATATTTACACAGTGCTGACACACAGCACAGGCCTGTTTTGGAGGGCAGGAGACCTAATTTTTCTCTGCAGCAGTTCACAGGTCTTGTCCCTCCCCCCAGCCTGTGATTGGACAGTGAAAGGAGAAGCAACAGACCGATGGATTCATCTGCCATTCTGCTCGGTTTCATTGCTGGAGCACGAGCACTGCAGTGCAACTGGGTCCTTCTGCTACTTAACCCTTTCCCAGTCTGACCTCTGCTGTGCAGACATAGCACTAATAAGGACTGTCTCCAGCACACCTACTCTCTGTTCTCAGTAGCTGCCTACTCAGGTGAGTCGGAGGGCCGCAACCTGGACGTCGCCCGCTGTGAATTCAGGAGTGCTGGTGAAGACAGGGCAGCACCATAGACTGTGCCCCTCCGCTGGTTTCTGTTCCACTGTTGTCCCAGCACCCTGGGTTCTCTCCATCAGTGCCTTCATGTATCCAGCCCATCCCAGACACCTTGTAGCCAATGCTACTGCTAAGTCTCAGCTGCTCATATCAACTATGGGTTTGGGCAACCACCCAAACCACCCAACCACCCTGGGCGTCCACCTCTCAGGGACAGTTTATCTTTTTCACTCTCATAGCAGTCATGGATTAAAGAATCCAGGATGAAAAAAAAAAATGAAACTACCACCATATTCTTCTATAGGGTCTCTGCTTTAAAAAAAAAAAAAAAAAAAATGATTGGTATTTTTAGTTTTATCTAATCTTCAAACCTAAAATATGCATTTTAACATGAATGCACAAGGCTGTGACAACAAAAGGGGTAAGGGCCTGTGTAAATTGGGTTTTGTTTGCATCAGAACATTTTCTGTCCCCACACAAGTTAATGGGAAAACCAAAGCAGCTTAACGCAGAATAGGTGGTCAATTGAAGGTCGGGAGGTGGTTGGTGGTCAACTGGAGGTCGGGAGGTGGTTGGTGGTCAACTGGAGGTCGGGAGGTGGTTGGTGGTCAACTGGAGGTCGGGAGGTGGTCAACTGAAGGTCGGGAGGTGGTCAACTGAAGGTCGGGAGGTGGTCAACTGGGGGTCGGGAGGTGGTCAACTGGGGGTCGGGAGGTAGTCAACTGGGGGTCGGGAGGTAGTTGGTAGTCAACTGGGGGTCGGGAGGTGGTTGGTAGTCAACTGGGGGTCGGGAGGTGGTTGGTAGTCAACTGGGGGTCGGGAGGTGGTTGGTAGTCAACTGGGGGTCGGGAGGTGGTCAACTGAAGGTCGGGAGGTGGTCAACTGAAGGTCGGGAGGTGGTCAACTGAAGGTCGGGAGGTGGTCAACTGAAGGTCGGGAGGTGGTCAACTGAAGGTCGGGAGGTGGTCAACTGAAGGTCGGGAGGTGGTCAACTGAAGGTCGGGAGGTGGTCAACTGGGGGTCGGGAGGTAGTCAACTGGGGGTCGGGAGGTGGTTGGTAGTCAACTGGGGGTCGGGAGGTGGTTGGTAGTCAACTGGGGGTCGGGAGGTGGTTGGTGGTCAACTGGAGGTCGGGAGGTGGTCAACTGGAGGTCGGGAGGTGGTCAACTGGAGGTCGGGAGGTGGTCAACTGGAGGTCGGGAGGTGGTCAACTGGAGGTCGGGAGGTGGTCAACTGAAGGCGGGAGGTGGTCAACTGAAGGCGGGAGGTGGTCAACTGAAGGCGGGAGGTGGTCAACTGAAGGCGGGAGGTGGTCAACTGAAGGCGGGAGGTGGTCAACTGAAGGCGGGAGGTGGTCAACTGAAGGCGGGAGGTGGTCAACTGAAGGCGGGAGGTGGTCAACTGAAGGCGGGAGGTGGTCAACTGGGGGTCGGGAGGTAGTCAACTGGGGGTCGGGAGGTGGTTGGTAGTCAACTGGGGGTCGGGAGGTGGTTGGTGGTCAACTGGAGGTCGGGAGGTGGTCAACTGGAGGTCGGGAGGTGGTCAACTGGAGGTCGGGAGGTGGTCAACTGGAGGTCGGGAGGTGGTCAACTGGAGGTCGGGAGGTGGTCAACTGGAGGTCGGGAGGTGGTCAACTGGAGGTCGGGAGGTGGTCAACTGAAGGCGGGAGGTGGTCAACTGAAGGCGGGAGGTGGTCAACTGAAGGCGGGAGGTGGTCAACTGAAGGCGGGAGGTGGTCAACTGAAGGCGGGAGGTGGTCAACTGAAGGCGGGAGGTGGTCAACTGAAGGCGGGAGGTGGTCAACTGAAGGTCGGGAGGTGACCGCTTGTAGCGTGTAATGATTTGTATGCACAAAAAGTCAGGCTATGCTCTCTCCAATCTCCCCCAATCCAGTCTCTGATCCATGTCACACCTCTCTCTGGGAGGAAACAAAGGCACAATATAGCTCTTCTTTCACTGGAACATCCACATAAATGTTAGCATTATGTTTTTGGTCCTTTGTATTTTGTTTCCCG
This sequence comes from Staurois parvus, assembly GCF_062004578.1. Classification (NCBI taxonomy): domain Eukaryota; kingdom Metazoa; phylum Chordata; class Amphibia; order Anura; family Ranidae; genus Staurois; species Staurois parvus. Next base: position 177,454 of record NW_028320641.1, read on the forward strand.
ACTTCAATACAGCACGTTGTTGGTTTTCACTTTCTTTCCTGCAGCCGGTGACCAGAAGATAGAAAAAGCAGGCTCTGGGCTCCTCCCGCTCAACCTGTCTTTAGTCCTTTTATCATTTGTGCAGCAATAACCAATCAAAGAAAGAGGACAGAAAACAAAATATTGATAAAACGGTTTTCAGGTCACACGGAACCCTTACTAATAACTACAGCTTGTGGTACATTAGTGTGGACAGTAAACAGATATACAAGAATGAATAAAAGAAAAAGTGCCATACTTAGAGGGGTATTTTACACCCACGGTTCTATATGTCTTTCAGTAATAATAATGAAACAAATTATAACAGCCAGAAAAGGACCACAGAGTGAATTTCTACTGTTCCCTTACAACCGTGGTCAGTGAAAGAACATCCTCTTACAATCCTGGCCAGTGGGAGCAGTACCTCTCACAATGGTGGCGAGTGGCAGAAGGACCTCTCACAATGGTGGCGAGTGGCAGAAGGACCTCTCACAATGGTGGTCAGTGGCAGAAGGACCTCTCACAAAGGTGGTCATTAAAAGGAGGACCTCTTAGAATGGTGGCCAGTAGGAGAAGGACCTCTCAGAAAGGTGGTCCGTGGGAGAAAGACCTCCTTATACAACAGGTCAATGGGAGAAGGACCCCCTTTGCAATGGTGGTCAGTGGGAGAAGATCCTCTTACAATGGTGGTCAGTGGAAGAAGATCCTCTTACAATGGTGGTCAGTGGGAGAAGATCCTCTTTCAATGGTGGTCAGTGGGAGAAGATCCTCTTTCAATGGTGGTCAGTGGGAGAAGATCCTCTTTCAATGGTGGTCAGTGGGAGAAGGACCCCTTATACTGAAGGTCAATGGGAAAAGGACCCCCTTTACAATGGCGGTCGAAGGGAGGAGGACCTATTAGAAAGGTGGCCAGTTGGAAAAGAACTGCTTACAATGGTGTCCAGTTAGAAAATGACCTCTTACAATGGCGATCAGTGGGAGAAGGACCTGTGCTCAAAGTGCCCCTTAACATAAAATAAGGGGCATGCTGATGGGCACATTTATATTAAGGGACACTCTGATGGATACATTTTCTGTTAAGGGGCACTCTGATGGGCACATTCTATGTTGTGCCCATCAGAGTGCTCTTTAACATTAAATGTACCAGTCAGAATGCCCCCTAACAAAATGTGCCCATCAGAGTGCCCCTTAACATAAAACAAGGGGCATACTGATGGGCACATTGTATGTTAAGGGGCACTCTGATGGGCACATTTATATTAAGGGGCACTCTGATGGGCACATTTATATTAAGGGGCACTCTGATGAGCACATTTATATTAAGGGGCACTCTGATGGGCACATTTATATTAAGGGGCACTCTGAAGAGCACATTTATATTAAGGGGCACTCTGATGAGCACATTCTATGTTGTGCCTATCAGAGTGCCCCTTAACATTCAATGTGCCCATCAGAGTGCCCCTGTAAGACTACACCCTACCTTGAAGGCAGACAGGAGCTGTGCCGGGATCCTTGCTGGACGCTTGTGTACAGGCAGGAAGCGGGAGCCGGAGAGACAGTGAGCTGAAAAGAGCGGGGCGCACACGTGATGTCATGTTGCCGTGACGACCGCCCTGCTCAGCAGTGGATCTGTCATTGCGGGCCGGCGGTCCGCGGACCGCCATTTAGTGACCACTGCCCTATACAATGGAGATCAGCGGGAGAAGGACCTTTTACAATGGGGGAGACTGCAAGTGGCCATGCAAAGACAATTACACCATCATGGCCCTCTGCTGCCACCATCAATAAGCTGGTTCAGAGCAATAATGTGCAGCTTAATGCAAGAAAAAGTGCATGCAGAAGTGGAATGAAAGAGGATGAAAGAGATAAGCAGCATACCTACAAAAACAATGAGAAAGGATGAAAACATGAAAAAAAGAGACTACTGTTTTTGATATGCAGAGCAGAGAGCAAACTAAATATCATCAGCTAAGGTACATCTACAGGAGCTTCTCCAGTCTGACCCGAGCATGCTCTTGTGGTTGGTAAGCCAAGCAAGGAGTTCTTGGTCTGTCAAGCCCTTCTGTGCATTCTAGCTGTTCTTCTCTCACAAATAAAACAGCTAAAAATATATTTACCCATTTCAGTACCGCCGAATTTTAAAAGCACCCTTTTAGGGCAGCACAGGGGCTATATGGTTAGAAAGGAGCACAAATCTGCACAAGATTTAAAGCGGAGCTCCACCCAAAAGGGGAAGTTCCGCTTTAAGGATTGCTCCCCCGCTTCCCATTAAGGATTGGCACCTTTGGGGGGCAGGGGGGGAGCGGGTACCCGAATTTGACAGGTACCCTCTCCCACTTCTGGTCCGATCGCCTAGGTGTCCTCCCTTCCTTCCTGTAGTCTTTTTGGACACGTGACAGGTCCCAGAAGACTACAGGACTATTCATGAAGTGCAGAGCTTCTCGCGCATGCGCAGTGGATACCCGGCTGTGAAGCCACAAGCAGTCACAGCCGGGTGCCCACACTGAAGATGCCAGCCTCCTGGAATACAGGACGGCGGGTGAAACGGGCTGCGGGGGACACACCCCGGGACCGAGGGACAGGTAAGTGGCTGTTTTTTAAAAGTCAGCAGCTACAGTTTTTGCAGCTGCTGACTTATTTTTTGGCAGGTGAGTGGAACTCCGCTTTAAGTTACTGTGCACTGATATATATGGGCAGCACAGCGGCTAAATGGTTAGCACTTCTGCCTGGCAGCACTCGGGTTGTTGGTTAGAATCCCAACCATGGCATCCCCTGCCTGGAGTTTACAAGTTCTCCCTGTGCCTGCGTGGGTTTCCTCTGGGTACACTGGTTTCCTCCCCCACTCCAAAGACATACTGGGAGGTGAATAGGCTCCTGTCTACATTGGCCCTAGTATGTATTATTTATTTATTATTTATTTCAGGTACTTATATAGCGCTGTCAATTTGCGCAGCACTTTACATATATATTGTACATTCACATCAGTCCCTGACCCTCAAGGGGTGTACAATCTAAGGGCCCTAACTCACATTCATACTAGGGCCAATTTAGACAGGATCCCATTCACTTACCAGCATGTCTTCGGAGTGTGGGAGGAAACCAGAGTACCCGGAGGAAACCCAAGCAGGCACAGGGAGAACATGCAAACTCCAGGCTATATGTATGAATGTGAGTTAGGGACCTTAGATTGTACACCCCTTGAGGGTTAGGGACCTTAGATTGTACGCCCCTTGAGGGTTAGGGACCTTAGATTGTACACCCCTTGAGGGTTAGGGACCTTAGACTGTACGCCCCTTGAGGGTTAGGGACCTTAGACTGTACGCCCCTTGAGGGTTAGGGACCTTAGATTGTACGCCCCTTGAGGGTTAGAGACCTTAGATTGTACACCCCTTGAGGGTTAGGGACCTTAGATTGTACACCCCTTGAGAGTTAGGGACCTTACATTGTACACCCCTTGAGGGTTAGGGACCTTAGATTGTACGCCCCTTGAGGGACATTAGATTGTACACCCCTTGAGGGTTAGGGACCTTAGATTGTACACCCCTTGAGGGTTAGGGACCTTAGATTGCGCGCCCCTTGAGGGTTAGGGACCTTAGATTGTACACGCCCTGAGGGTTAGGGACCTTAGATTGTACCCCCCTTGAGGGTTAGGGACCTTAGATTGTACGCCCCTTGGGGGTTAGGGACCTTAGATTGTACGCCCCTTGGGGGTTAGGGACCTTAGATTGTACGCCCCTTGGGGGTTAGGGACCTTAGATTGTACGCCCCTTGGGGGTTAGGGACCTTAGATTGTACACGCCCTGAGGGTTAGGGACCTTAGATTGTACGCCCCTTGAGGGTTAGGGACTGATGTGAATGTACAATATATATGTAAAGCGATGCATAAATTGATGGCGCAATACAAGTACCTGAAATAAATAAAAAATAAATAAATCAGACTGCAATACTTTTAAATTTGATTTTCTATTATGCATTCAATATTGATTCCACTCAAAACATATAAGTGAAAAAAAAATACAAGCCAAAGAAGATGAGAATTCCTGGGAACTGGATTGCTCAACTCTGTTCGCATGTTTTATGCCCGGGGCGGGAATTCTCAATTGTTGTGGTGATTTATTATTTCACTAACTCGTAAATGTGGAACGCAAAGTCTGCAGTGCAGATTGCCTGGGGGGGCCGTCCTGGTTATGGCTCTCAATCTTACACACCACTTCACAAAACGTGCGCACAAAACCTATTACCGGTTAATGGGAGAAAAGCTCATTTATGGGATCAGCGGCAGGTAGCAGATTAATAAGTCTTTTATATGCGCTGCCCTCTGCAAGGCCCTAATGGGATGAGAGGGAGGGAGGCAGATGGACAGTTGGAGAATATGTCGGGTAGATTCAATAGAACATCTTCTCACCGATGCGAAGTCACCCAACGCAATACGGGACGCGCCGTAATCAACAGACATGTAGCTGACATCTCACTGAAATCATCATATTTATGAGTTCCTGATGCCAGCGATTGTCTCCTCATAATGGGAGACACAGAACAAATGCGCATTGCGTGATAATTCTCTGTAACAAGTGAAATCAGTTCAAATAAAAGAACAAGTCAGGACAGTAACATGGGAGAGGCCACGGCTGACTTGTTCTGGATGTTTCAGAAATCTGGGGCTGTCATACCCATCCTTGCTTGTCTATTAATTGGCCAAGTAAGTAATTTATTAGCCTTTAACCCCTCGCCTACTGCGCACTTTCACCACCTTCCTGCCTACCGTGCACTTCAACCCCCTTCCTGCCTACCGGACACTTCCACCCCCTTCCTGCCTACTGTGCACTTCTACCCCCTTCCTGCCTACCGTGCACTGTCACCCCCTTCCTGCCTACAGGGCACTTCCACCCCCTTCCTGCCTACAGGACACTTTCACCCCCTTCCTGCCTACTGAGCACTGTCACCCCCTTCCTGCCTACCGGACACTTTCACCCCCTTCCTGCCTACCAGGCACTTTCACCCCCTTCCTGCCTACCGTGCACTTTCACCCCCTTCCTGCCTACCGTGCACTTTCACCCCCTTCCTGCCTACAGGGCACTTCTACCCCCTTCCTGCCTACAGGGCACTTCTACCCCCTTCCTGCCTACCGTGCACTTTCACCCCCTTCCTGCCTACAGGACACTTTCACCCCCTTCCTGCCTACAGGGAACTTTCACCCCCTTCCTGCCTACAGGGAACTTTCACCCCCTTCCTGCCTACAGGGCACTTCTACCCCCTTCCTGCCTACCGGGCACTTCTACCCCCTTCCTGCCTACCGGGCACTTCTACCCCCTTCCTGCTCGGGCCAATTTATAGCTTTCAGAGGTGTCACATTTTGAATGACAAAATGCGCGGTCATGCAACACTGGACCCATATGTAATTTTTTGAGACAGACAGACTTTCTTTTGGTGGTAATTAATCACCACTGGGGTTTTTATTTTGTTACTAAACAAATGAAAAAAGACCAAAAATTAAAAAAAAAAAAAAAAATACAAAAACCTTTTTCTTAGTTTTTGTTATAAAAATTTGCAAATACTGTATTTTTCGCTCCATAAGACACATTTCCCCCCTCCAAAAAAATGGGGGAAAATGTTTGTGCGTCTTATGGAGCGAACATGGAGCAACCGGCCCGGTATTCCCGCCATCGCTGTGTTAGAATACTGGGCCGGCCGCTCGGCTCTTCTGTGCAGCGCTGTCCTCACTGTCGTCTCCCCCTTGCGGCTTCACAGCGGGTGCCCATTGCACATGGGCGAGAAGCGCTGTGCTTTGTGAATGGTCCAGCAGTCTTCTGGGACCTGTCATGTGTCCCAGAAGACAGGGAGGACAACTCCGTGGACGTGGGAGCGGGTACCTGTCTAATTTGGGTACCAGCTCCCCCCCTTCCGCTCCCCAAAGGTCTGCAGTCTCTGGTCATCTCCTGTACTGTGTCCGCAGTCTCCGATCATCTCCTGTACTATGTCCGCAGTCTCTGGTCATCTCCTGTACTGTGTCCGCAGTCTCCGGTCATCTCCTGTACTGTGTCCGCAGTCTCCGATCATCTCCTGTACTATGTCCGCAGTCTCTGGTCATCTCCTGTACTATGTCTGCAGTCTCTGGTCATCTCCTGTACTATGTCTGCAGTCTCTGGTCATCTCCTGTACTGTGTCTGCAGTCTCTGGTCATCTCCTGTACTGTGTCCGCAGTCTCTGGTCATCTCCTGTACTATGTCTGCAGTCTCTGGTCATCTCCTGTACTATGTCCGCAGTCTCTGGTCATCTCCTGTACTATGTCCGCAGTCTCTGGTCATCTCCTGTACTGTGTCTGCAGTCTCTGGTCATCTCCTGTACTGTGTCTGCAGTCTCTGGTCATCTCCTGTACTATGTCTGCAGTCTCTGGTCATCTCCTGTACTGTGTCTGCAGTCTCTGGTCATCTCCTGTACTATGTCTGCAGTCTCTGGTCATCTCCTGTACTGTGTCCGCAGTCTCTGGTCATCTCCTGTACTATGTCCGCAGTCTCTGGTCATCTCCTGTACTATGTCCGCAGTCTCTGGTCATCTCCTGTACTATGTCCGCAGTCTCTGGTCATCTCCTGTACTGTGTCTGCAGTCTCTGGTCATCTCCTGTACTATGTCTGCAGTCTCTGGTCATCTCCTGTACTATGTCCGCAGTCTCTGGTCATCTCCTGTACTATGTCCGCAGTCTCTGGTCATTTCCTGTACTGTGTCCGCAGTCTCTGGTCATCTCCTGTACTATGTCTGCAGTCTCTGGTCATTTCCTGTACTATGTCCGCAGTCTCTGGTCATCTCCTGTACTGTGTCCGCAGTCTCTGGTCATCTCCTGTACTGTGTCCGCAGTCTCTGGTCATCTCCTGTACTATGTCCGCAGTCTCTGGTCATCTCCTGTACTATGTCTGCAGTCTCTGGTCATCTCCTGTACTATGTCCGCAGTCTCTGGTCATCTCCTGTACTATGTCCGCAGTCTCTGGTCATCTCCTGTACTGTGTCCGCAGTCTCTGGTCATTTCCTGTACTATGTCTGCAGTCCATTGGTTCAAAATATTTTTTTCTTGTTTTCCTCCTCTAAAACCTAGGTGCATCTTATAGAGCGAAAAATACGGTAAGTAAATTTTTTTTCTGCACCGATGCGCGCTGATAAGGCTGCACAGATATGGGCACTGATGGACACTAACAGTGCTGAGGAAAGGAAATGCCGATAACTGACATTTGTTTACATGTGATCTGATGCAAACAAAAGCCCATTTATACAGATCTTTATCCCTTTCGCTATCAAAGGCTTTTTGCATTCATGTTACAATGCAATAGTTAAAATCCCCATCATTACATATTAACAGCAGAGACCCTGGAGAATAAAATAGTGGTAGTTTAATTTTATTTTTTTGTAGTTGTAAAGCTTGAAGGTTTTTTTTTTACATTCATACCTTTAGTATGCAGGTCCCCCTGTAGCACCCCCCCTCCCCAATACTTACCTGAGCCCGATCTCCATCCAGCTGCTGCTGTTCTAGTTCTCTGCCTCCTCATTAGATCAGAGACAGCAGCGAAAGCCATTAGCTCCTGCTGCTGTCAATCACAGCCAGCGAGGAAGGAGTGGGGGCAGGGCTGAGCCCCATGCTGTGTCTTATGGACACACAGAGGCGGCTCGGGAACGAGCACACACGAGTGCCCCCATAGCAAGCAGCAATGGGGGGCAGTCAGCAAGGGGAAGGAGTCAGGAGTGCCAGCAGGGAACCATAGAAGAGGACGACAGAGCAGGTAAGTATGACATGTTTGTTGTTTTTGTTTTGTTTTTTAAATTCATTTAGGCCTTTAGCATCACTTTGATTTGTAGTACAATTATGTAGTGTGACTTTAGTTGCATTTTGGATGTGCTGTGCACAGTCTATGGGGCCAAACTGCACTGTAAATCGCACCAAAGTATCACAGGACCCTTTTTCAAAGTCGTATCGCAAATGCGCCGCATTGATGTGAGCAGGCACCATTGGAAGCAATGCTATTTCCATTGTCACGAGGCTCAGTGCGACCCAAATCGTATCCAAAACCACCATCAGGGTGAAGCAGGCCTAAGCAAGAGGTTTGTGCTGCGACCTCGTCCCGTCTTACACACACATACTGTACATAGACAGGCAGGCAGAGCCGTAAATGCAGCTCAGCTGAAGGTGAAGACTCACCAGATCCGCTTGCCTGACACACATGTCTTTCTGCACAAATTGCAGAGCTCCAGGCGGGCCGCTGTCTGCCAGGCAGGTTTATTTTACGGTGTAATTATACATATGGCTTTAAATGTCAAATCTCCAGATTTCTGTGTCTTCAGGTTAGAAGTATCGCTGGAAACCAGCACCGCCTGCAGCGAATTCCATCCTCAAAATGTGTTTTGTGGATTTATTCTATCACCACCCCAGAGATTAGAATTTACAGCTTTTGTAGCATAAACAGCTTTACGGCTCCTCCGCCCCAAATGGCAGGGCACGGCTCCTCCGCCCCAAATGGCAGGGCACGGCTCCTCCGCCCCAAATGGCAGGGCACGGCTCCTCCGCCCCAAATGGCAGGGCACGGCTCCTCCGCCCCAAATGGCAGGGCACGGCTCCTCCGCCCCAAATGGCAGGGCACGGCTCCTCCGCCCCAAATGGCAGGGCACGGCTCCTCCGCCCCAAATGGCAGGGCACGGCTCCTCCGCCCCAAATGGCAGGGCACGGCTCCTCCGCCCCAAATGGCAGGGCACGGCTCCTCCGCCCCAAATGGCAGGGCACGGCTCCTCCGCCCCAAATGGCAGGGCACGGCTCCTCCGCCCCAATGGCAGGGCACGGCTCCTCCGCCCCAATGGCAGGGCACGGCTCCTCCGCCCCAATGGCAGGGCACGGCTCCTCCGCCCCAATGGCAGGGCACGGCTCCTCCGCCCCAATGGCAGGGCACGGCTCCTCCGCCCCAATGGCAGGGCATGGCTCCTCCGCCCCAATGGCAGGGCATGGCTCCTCCGCCCCAATGGCAGGGCACGGCTCCTCCGCCCCAATGGCAGGGCACGGCTTTCCCATTTACCAGGGGGGGGCACAGGTGCAAGTGGTATTGCAATACAATGCTGCCAATGTTTTGGGCACAGCATGTGCTGATCCTAAACTAGCAAAACGGAAATGTAATGGGAGACATTTTCTATGGCATTTGTTGTCAGAAATGAAAAGTAACAGAAGGCATAAAATGAAGATGGATTTACAACTGGCCCAATTTTTCCTGTGTTCTGGTCGATTTTATTGCTGTAGGTTTAAAGGGGCAAAGGCACAAACTACTGCAGGAAATCTGCCCATTGTGGGAGGGGCAAAGACACAAACTACTGCAGGAAATCTGCCCATTGTGGGAGGGGCAAAGGCACAAACTACTGCAGGAAATCTGCCCATTGTGGGAGGGGCAAAGACACAAACTACTGCAGGAAATCTGCCCATTGTGGGAGGGGCAAAGGCACAAACTACTGCAGGAAATCTCACCATTGTGGGAGGGGCAAAGGCACAAACTACTGCAGGAAATCTGCCCATTGTGGGAGGGGCAGAGACACAAACTACTGCAGGAAATCTGCCCATTGTGGGAGGGGCAGAGACACAAACTACTGTTGTAAATATCTCCATTGTAGGAGGGGCAGAGAAACTAATGCTGAGAAATCTCCCCATTGTGGGAGGAGCAGACACACAAACTACTGCAGGAAATCTCCCCATTGTGGGAGGGGCAAAGACACAAACTACTGCAGGAAATCTCACCATTGTGGGAGGGGCAGACACAAAATACTGGGGGAAATCTCCCCATTGTGGGAGGGGCAGGGACACAAACTACTGCAGGAAATCTCCCCATTGTGGGAGGGGCAGAGACACAAACTACTGCAGGGAACTCTCCCCATTGTGGGAGGGGCAGAGACACAAACTACTGCAGGAAATCTCCCCATTGTGGGAGGGGCAGAGACACAAACTACTGTTGCAAATATCTCTATTGTGGGAGGGGCAGAGACAAACTAATGCTGGGAAATCTCCCCAATGTGGGAGGAGCAAAGACGCAAACTACAGCTGCAAAACCACCCATTGTGGAAGGGGCAGAGAGACAAACTACTGCTGGGGAATCTACCCATTGTGGGAGGGGCAGAGATGCAAACTACTGCTGGGAATTCTCCCCATTGTGGGAGGGGCAGAAACAAAAGCTACTGCTGGGAAATGTCACTATTGTGGAGGGGCAGAGACAACCTAATATGGCGAAATCTAACCATTGTGGGAGGGGCAGAGACACAAACTACTGCTGGGAAATCTCCCCATTGTGGGAGGAGCAGAGATGCAAACTACTGCTGGGAAATCTCCCCATTGAGGGAGGGGCAGAGAAAAACTGTCGTGGGCAACCTCAGAGTCACGAGTCTGAGCAACAAAAAAAAAAAAAAAAACAGAAAAAAAAAAAAAAAAAAAAAAAATAGAAAACCCCCCAAAAACGTAATTTGCTCCATGCCTTTATATATAACAATTACCAGCATGGATGGGGATGCCCTGGGGATTGAAAAGTTAGCGTGCAGCCGTTCCATCGATCAGGTCAGAGGGTTTGTAACTCCCAGATTTATAGATGAACAAACCTGACCAGCTTCATTTTTATGTCAGACAAGCTGGTTTTACAACTTTGCTATCTTGGCTCAAGTTACTAAACAGCAAGGAAGCTATTTTGGGTCAAAAGCAAAAAGAAATGAAAGAGCTGATTGTGAGACATGACGGCTCCATATTTTGTGTTTAACTGTTCAGGTCAGGTGCTGCCCAGATCCCATACATCACCTATAAATGTCACCTTGCCCGGGGCTGGGGTGAGATAGTCAGTGTAAGGCAGGCCATAGATGACGTTTTGTTTTTTTTTTCTTCAGTCGGTGGAACAAAAAAAAAAAAAAAAAAAAAGCGAAGCATTCTCTAAATGGTGCTGTGCCGATCGGTCCATTTCCTGTGTTCAGAGTGCAGGCGGCCAGCCGCTCAGTATGGGACCCAAAGTAGCGGTGTCTATTTCAGTGATTTCCAGCGGCATTGGTCAGGTACGGGATATACATCGTTATATCGGTCCAAGCTAGAACAATGTAACCATGTCTAACATATCCATACCAGGAACTCTTCTAGAAACAAGGGCAGGTCAGAGATTGTCCATCCCACTGACTGGAGAATATCCGTGGCCAGTGCATGAAGATTGTGGTACTGAATCCGTATATAAAATGTTTTCTACAAAATATCATGTACAAGTGTAGGACCTTTTATCTTCGTCTGGTTATAAGTGATTAAACAGAAAAGTGAAAAGTGGTTCTAAAGGCTAAACATTTTTTTACCTTCTCTGCATTAACCACTTCCAGTCCGGACGCTTCCCCCCCCCCCCCATCCAGTCCGGACGCTTTCCCCCCCCCCATCCAGTCCGGACGCTTTCCCCCCCCCCATCCAGTCCGGATGCTTCCCCCCCCCCCCATCCAGTCCGGACGCTTCCCCCCCCCCCCCCCATCCAGTCCGGACGCTTCCCCCCCCCATCCAGTCCGGACGCTTCCCCCCCCCCCCCATCCAGTCCGGACGCTTCCCCCCCCCCCCATCCAGTCCGGACGCTTCCCCCCCCCCCATCCAGTCCGGACGCTTCCCCCCCCCCCATCCAGTCCGGACGCTTCCCCCCCCCATCCAGTCCGGACGCTTCCCCCCCCCCCATCCAGTCCGGACGCTTCCCCCCCCCCATCCAGTCCGGACGCTTTCCAACCCCTTCCAGACCGGACGCTTTCCCCCCCTTCCAGTCCGGACGCTTTCCCCCCCTTCCAGTCCGGACGCTTTCCCCCCCTTCCAGTCCGGACACTTTCCCCCCCATCCAGTCCGGACGCTTTCCCCCCCTTCCAGTCCGGACACTTTCCCCCCCATCCAGTCCGGACGCTTTCCCCCCCTTCCAGTCCGGACGCTTTCCCCCCCTTCCAGTCCGGACGCTTTCCCCCCCTTCCAGTCCGGACGCTTTCCCCCCCTTCCAGTCCGGACGCTTTCCCCCCCTTCCAGTCCGGACACTTTTCCCCCCTTCCAGTCCAGGCCAATTTTCAGCTTTCAGCACTATCACACTTTGAATGAAAATTGCGCGGTCATGCAACACTGTACCCATATGAATTTTTTAGCATTTTTTTGAGACAGATAAAGCTTTATTTTGGTGGTATTTATTCACCACTGGGATTATTTTTTTTTGCTATACAAATGAAAAAGTCAAACATTTTTGAAAAAAAAAGTGTTTTTCTTATAAAATTTTGCAAATAAATAATCTTTCATCATAAATCTTGGCCAAAATTTATTGTTATCTTTTTAGTAAAAAAAAATAAATAACCCAAAGTAGTTTATGACCAACAATTTTAATTGAAAAACATTTTTTTTTACATTTTTATTTTATTTTCTTAGATTATTATTTATGTTTTTTTTTACTACTTGTGGGGGGTGATGAAGATTTTTTTTTTTATCACTGATTGCTTTTATACCCATAAAGGCTGTAAAAGCAATCATTTCTCCTTCTCTCTGGCT